>NC_057710.1:3417129-3421689 GCF_004010195.1 Chiloscyllium plagiosum
GGGTTCAGAAAAGATTTACAAGGATGTTGCCAGGGTTGGAGGATTTGAGCTATAGGGAGAGGTTGAATAGGCTGGGGCTGTTTTCCCTGGAGCATCAGAGGCTGAGGGGTGACCTTATAGACCATAAAAATCATGAGGGGCATGGATAGGGTAAATAGACAAGGTCTTTTCCCTGGGGTGGGGGAGTCCAGAACTAGAGGGCATAGATTTAGGGTGATATGGGAAATATATAAGAGAGACCTAAGGGGCAACTTTTTCACGCAGAGGGTGGTACGGGTATGGAATGAGCTGCCAGAGGATGTGGTGGAGGCTGGTACAATTGCAACATTTAAGAGGCATTTGGATGGGTATATGAATAGGAAGGGTTTGGAGGGATATGGGCTGGGTGCTGGCAGGTGGGACTAGATTGGGTTGGGATATCTGGTCGGCATGGACGGGTTGGACTGAAGGGTCTGTTTCCATGCTGTACATTTCTATGACTGTATTTCCCATCCTCTGGATGTCCCTGAGTGCTGCATGTGAAGCGCACATTATGAATGTCATGTCAACACCAACCTCTGACAGTTCCACTCTGAGTCACTGACCATTCTCACTTCGAAATTTATCGCTGTTCCTTCCCTGTCACTGGGTCAAAACCCTGGAATTCCCTCCCAAAGGGCATTGTGAGTCCATCCACAGCACATGGACTCTGATGGTTCAGGAAGGCAGCTCACCCCCACCTTCTCAAGGGGGCAACTAGGGACGGGCAATAAAAGCTGGTGCAGCCAGTGACACCCACATCCTGTGAATCACTTCGGACAGTAGGACATAATCCCTGCTCTGCTGCCACTGGTGGCCATGGCACCTTTCACATTGGTGTGTGTAAAGTATCATCAGGTAAACAGTAAGTGAATGGAATGGTCTTCCATCCAAATAAAATGAGTCAGAGAGATAATTACAAAAAAGTAAAACTAAGGTGGTGCTGGAGACAAACCAAATGACTGGAATAACGTGATTGATAGGTAAAAGCTTGCTGAGGGTCTAACCCAAGTAATAACTAATCCAAAACTGTGCGAACTAATCAAAGTAGAGAGATCATAACAATTTATCAAGGTGATAGTGTTGGTTCCTCAGAAGACTGACACAGGGTATGACTGATGAGTACCCTTCGTCTTCCAGTACTTCTCTGGAGTGGAGAGACTATACCATGTTCTTCGCAGCCTTCAACATGTCATCGATGACAATGAGCATCTTGCCAAGATCATCCCTTTGCCTCACTTCTCGCCTTCAAACAATCCGTCAACCTTAAACCGACCATCATTCACAGCAAACTACCCAGCCTTCAGGACAACACCATACAACTCTGCCATGGCAACCTCTGCAAGACACGTCAGATCATCGACATAGATACTACCATCACATGTAGGAACGCCATTCACCATGCAGACAGCAGAAACTCATGTGACTTGGCTAAGGTTGCCTATCTCATTTGCTGCAAGCAAGGATGCCCCGAGGCATGATGTATTGTCGAGACCATGCAGACGCTACAACAACGGATGAATAGACACCGGGCAACAATCACCAGACAGGGATAGTTCCCTCCCAGTCGGGGAACACCTCAGCGGTCAAAGTCATTCAGCCTCCAACCTTTGGGTAAGCATCCTCCAAGGCAGCCTTTGAGATACACAACAACACAGAGTCACTGAACAGAAACCGATATCCAAGTTCCGTCCCCGTGAAGACAGCTTCAACTGTGACCTTGGGTTCATGTCGCACTACATGTGACTCCACCACACTGTCCTGTTTTGACACCATCATCTTGATAACTTATGATCTCGCTACTTAATTTGTTTGTATGGTTTTGGATTACTTATTACTTTGGTTAGACTTTCGGCAGGTGACTCTTACACCTATCATGTTATTCCAGTTGTTTAGTATGTCCCCAGCGCCACCTTATTTTTAATTTTTTTGTAATTATCTCTCTGTCTCATTTAACCAGGTTATAGTTCATAGCTTGTTATTCAGCTGTTAACGCTTTACCCACACTGTCTAACACTCTTGATTATCTGCAGCGACTTATTATTTGACTTCCCATTCATGCCAGTTGTATGATCTTTTGATCTCTCTGCTGATAAATTGTGTCTGTGTGCTCTTCTCTCTCACTTCACCTGATGAAGGGGTTATGCTCAGGAAGTTTGTGATTTCAAATAAAGCTGTTGAACTATAACCTGGTGTCGTGTGACTTCTGACCTTGTCCACCCCAGTCCAGCACCTCCACATCCTGACTTTTCATACCTACGTAATAATGCCACAGTCCAGAAGGAGGCCACTCAATCCATACCTGTACTAGCTCTTTCAGAGTCCTCCGCTGTTTCCCCACTGTCCTGAAAATGTGCCCTTTCAATGTGGTCATGGAATTGTTACTGTTCAGAAAGACACCGTTCAGCACACCATGTCTGGACGGTACCTGTGCCTTTTGGCATAATGCCAATCTCCTATATTTTCTCCCTGTAATCCTGCACGTCATTTCAATTTAAATTATCATCCAATAGGAATGACATCACCGCAGGAAATGACATCACCGCAGGAAATTACATCACCAACCCAAACATATAAATAGAAAGCGGGAATCATCAGCAGTGCTTCGTCCAGAGGCTCACTGAAGATGTTACCCAGTAGGGTGAGGAAACGTCTGGAAGTGAACCTCCCAGCTCAGCGAGCAAACCTACATCCAGAACCTCAACCTGAGTTACAAATCTTCTCAAAACTCGTTAGTCATCCAATGCCTCAATTGAAGCTGCCTCCACCAACATTAGCAGGCGGTGCATTCCAGACCTTAATCCATAGACCCAGAGAGTTCCTGGACAACACATAACCTTAATTAGGCCCTTTAGAGGAGGTGATGGCTTAGTGGTATTATCACTGGGCTGTTAATCGAGAGACCCAGGGAATGTTCTGGGGACCCAGGTTCAAATCAAGGCAAATGGTGGAATTTGAATTCAATAAAAATATGGAATTAAGAGTCTAATGATGACCATGAATCCATTGTTAATTGTGATGAAAACCCTTAGGGAAGGAAACTGCCATCCTTACCTGGTCTGGCCGACACGTGACTCCAGACCCACAGCAATGTAGTTGACTCCTAACTGCCCTCTGGGTAATAAATACTGGCTTGGCCAATGAAGCTCTCATCCTGTGAAGGAACACAAAGAAACCACCAACCTCACAGAGAGATGGCCAATGGGGAGTTTAATCCAAGGGTCACAGTCTCAGATAAGGGGCAAGGCTGTGAAGGTGGGCACTCAGCCAGTGCAACAATTGACATTGTGCTGTTGGTATCACTGCATTACAGCCTAGATTAGAGTGGTGCTGGAAAAGCACAGCAGGTGCTCTAATCTTGACTCCGATCTCCAGCATCTGCAGTATCCACCTCTGCCCATCACTGCATTACAATCCAGCCATCCAGTGAACTGAGCTAACTGTCCTCCCACAGACTCTAACAGCTCCCTGTGTGGAAAAGATTTCTCTCCCATCACCCTTGCTTCATTTGCATTTTAAATCGATTCCATCTTGTTTTTTTATGTTGTGAGCAGGAGTGGTTTCTCCCCATCTATTGCACCCAGCCCACTTGTCACCCTGAAAGCCTCAGGTCTCCCCCCCCCCCAGCCTTCTCCATCCCAGAAAAGCAGAGTCAAATGCTTCTATCTGCCCCCATCACTGAAGTCCCTCATCCCTGTTTTTGTAATTGGAAGGGTTCCATCCCTCAAACATTACAGCTCTGTTTAAAAACATTTCTCCTCTGAAGTTTTTGTCTAGTGATTTTAAATCTGTATCCTCTGCTGAAACACTTCCCCCGCCTACTTCATCAGTCCCGTACTCCTTAAACCTCACACTCTCTCCCAGATGAGCCCTCCTCCATCTAATCTGCCCCTGATTGTTGGGGTATGGGGGGTTCTTATCTGAGGTTTAGGGTCCTTTTAAACACGCAGTCCCAGCGATATAGAGTCAGGAAAAGCCCAACTCTGCCAGATTTTGAATGATTCCCTCCTCTTCCCCCCCCCCCCCAGGCTCTGAGCCGCCCTCTTGTGCTTGTTCTGCCCTGAGTTCTGTCATCAATCAAACTGCACTGAGGGGAAAATTGTGCAAATCCTGAGAGAGAGAGACGAGAGAGAGAGAGAGCTCCAGGAGACAGTTCGGAAAAGTTCTTCAAATCAGGTAAAATATTAACACAACTGTATTCTCCACTTCATAAACTTCAGTGCATCAGGGGTAAAATGTTATTTAACGGTTTTCCCTTTTAAGGTGTGTTTTCCTGTTCTCGGGCTGGACTCTCAGCGAGAAGTTGGAATTGCAGTGGATTTTAATCCATGCCTCTCCACAAGACGTAAAGCAGCACTGTCTGTGTTTCTGAATGTCAGGGCGAGGAACCGGGGCTTTTCACAGAGATTGCTTGATGCAACCTCATCGATGTTCAAACAAAGGGCAGCGAGAGAGCCCCTTCATGCCTGTCCCGAACAAAGTCTGGTCTTTTGGAGAAGGAGAGGGAGAGGGAGGCAGGGGGGAAAGAGAGGGAGAGAGGGG
>NC_057710.1:3423057-3427880 GCF_004010195.1 Chiloscyllium plagiosum
CCTGGGGAGCGGGCTCCCCGACGGGAGTAGGCCTCATGCCGGAAATGGAGCCGAAATAGGATTGGCCATTGAAAGGAGGCTGGGGGGGGGGTGGCGCAGGAGGGAATGTGAGGGGGAGTGGAATGGGGAGATGTTGAAGATCCCGTCGCTGGAACAGAGCCCAACGCAGGCCAGACAGATTGAAGATATTCTGACAGAGAGAATAACGAGCGAAATAAGCTCTGAGGGAGAGAACGAGATGATTAGTGAGGCACAGCCGACCACATTAAGATCAGCGCACGCGGTAATTATGAAGAAAGATTCTAATATTAATTAAACGATGATAAATATTTGATGTGATGCAGCACCCTTTCATTTTATAATGAAAAAGAGAGAGAGAGAGAGAGAGACATGGGGGGGAGGGCACTGAGAGGCAGTGAAAGAGTCAGGATTGTACTGAGTAGTACAGTCAGAGACAGAGAAACATGACCATACAGAGACAATAAGCCCCAGGCTTGGAGACTCAGGGAGGAAGTAGCTAAAACTGCATTTCCATAGCACCTTCACTCCCTCAGAAATGGCTCCAAGCATTTTATTTTGGAGCCAACGCTTTTGAACTGCAGCCAGTGTGACAGGAAATGAGGCCGTGTATTCAGGCACAGTTAGGAAGACAGTGGCCTAGTGGTATTATCGGTGGACAGTTAATTCTGAGAACCTGGGTTCAAATCCTGTCACAGCAGATGGTGGAATTTGAATCCAATAAAAACAGTGTAAAAATAAGAGTCTACTGATAACCATGAATCAATTGTCAGAAAAACCCATCTGGGTCACTGATGTCCTTTGGGGATGGAAGCTGCCATCCTTACCTGGTCTGGCCGACACGTGACTCCAGACCCACAGCATCGTGGTTGACTCTTAACTGCCCTCTGGGTAATTAAGGATGGTCTTGCCAGCTACACTTACATCTTGAGAGTGAATTGGAAAAACAGCTCCCAGCAGTGTGAGAATGCCCATCTTAACTATTTCCCCAGATGTTATTTGAGATAGTGGTGATAACACTCACTCACATATGGATGGGAGTAATTAGGAGGGGAAATTAGAGGCTGGTGTTCCCATGTATCTGCGCCATCATCCTTCGAGATGGAAGTGGTTCATGGGTTTGGAAGGTGCTGTAGAAGGAGCCTTGTTGAATTTCTGCAGGGCATCTTGTAGGATCTCTGAACAGGCTTAGGCTGTTCAGCTCCTCAAACCTCAATACCATCGTGGCCAATCTCATCCCGACTCCTTCAGCGTCACCCTTCTGACCTGCTCAGCTGCCCATCCCTACATGTCGTGTCCAAATGCCTGATTTCACAGTTTGTGATGGGTGGGTTTTGAACTCTCTGCCTCTGAGCTGCTGGATCCAGTCAGGGCCCTGTGTGAAACGTGTTAGTGAGGCCCAGGTACAGGACAGGACTCCCAGTGAGAGTCTGCACTTTCGACAAACAAGCTGCCTTCATACGAGTGTGAGGAGAATTCTGGAAAAACAGGAGGCAGTGGTCACACCAAGAAACAGACCTGAGCTGCTCTCAAACCACAGTGTCTGTAAAAAGCGCAAGTGTACATCAGGAGCCAGGGAGGGGCGGTGTATCGGAGTGCTGCGGTTTACAGGAAACTGTATCCACCACTGGTTAAACCCTGTCTGAAGAATTCCATTCAGTCCTGGGCATCACACGTCAGGGAGAATACTGGAGAGTGGGTCCAGCTCACATTTACCAGAATGACCCCAAGGCTAAAGGATTAAGTCATCAAGGAAGGTTCCATTGACTGTGACTGTATTCCTGATTCGGAGATGCCGGTGTTGGACTGGGGTGTACAAAGTTAAAAATCACACAACACCAGGTTATAGTCCAACAGGTTTAATTGGAAGCACACTAGCTTTCGGAGCGTCACTCCTTCATCAGGTAAAGGAGCGACACTCCGAAAGCTAGTGTGCTTCCAATTAAACCTGTTGGACTCTAACCTGGTGTTGTGTGATTTTTAACTTTGCATTCTTGAATATTGCCTGACACCCTCCACCAGCCCCTGCAGCTCAGCTCATCAGCTGCTTTTATTACCTCTCACCTGAACTGTTCCAGCTCACTCCAGGCTGCTCTCCCTCACTCTGCCTTCTGTAAGATTAAAGATTAAATTAAGATTAAATTCCCTACAGTGTGGAAACAGGCCCTTCGGCCCAACAAGTCCACACAAACCTCTGAAGAGCAACCCACCCAGACCCATTCCCCTACATTTACCCCGTCACCTAACACTACGGGCAATTCACCAAACCTGCACATCTTTGGACTGTGGGAGGAAACCCACGCAGACACGGGGAGAATGTACAAACTCCACAGGCAGTCGCCTTCTGTCACTCTGTTGTCCAAGTCCTGTTTCCCCATCATCTGTTAGCGCTAACTGCATTGACTCCTGGTCAGAGAACATTTAAAGACACAAAAAAGGAGGAGCAGGAGTAAGCCATTGAGCCTGCTCCACCATTCAATATGATCGTGGTGATGGTCCAACTCTGCCCCTGTTCCTGCTTTCTCTTCATACCCTTTGACCTCTTTCTCCTTCAGAACTATATCTAATTCCTCCTTGAAAAAAAAGTCAATGTTTTGACCTCAACTGCTTTCTGTGGTAATGAATTCCACAGACTCCCCACTCTCTGGGGTGGGGAAGAGTAATTCTCACCTCCATCCTGGCCTGTATGCTTAGATTGTGACTCCTGGTCTTCAGGAACATCCTGTCAGTGTCCACTCTGTCTGATGTTTATAGGTTTCTGTGAGATCCCACCCCACCTCAGCCTTCTGAACTCCAGGGAATATAGTCCTGCAAACCTTTGTTGCACTCCCTCTGTAGCCAGAACATCCTTCCTTTGGGAAGGAAACTGAAACTGCCCACTGCACTCTCACGTGGTCTGACCAAAACCCTGTACAATTGCACCCCAAGCCTCGATTTTGAAAATTTTCATCCTTGTGTTCAAATCTCTCTCTAGCCTCATTGCTCCCTGTCTCTGTCATCTCCCCCCAGTTCCACAACCTCCAAGATATCTGTGTTGGCCTTATCCTGCCCTCTTGGAAATCACTGAATATTAACTGGTTCACCATTGATGGCCCTGCCTTCTGTAGTTAAAACCTAAACTCTGTAAGTCCCTCCCTATATCTCTCTCTCTCTCCACCTGTCTCGCTTTGTTTAAGACATGCCTTAAAATCTTTGACCATTCTTTTTGGCTGTCTGACCACAAGTTGGTAAAAACAATGACTGCAGATGCTGGAAACCAGATTCTGGATTAGAGTGGTGCTGGAAGAGCACAGCAGTTCAGGCAGCATCCGAGGAGCAGGAAAATCGACGTTTCGGGCAAAAGCCCTTCATCAGGAATAAAAGTTCCCTGGGGTGTCAGTTTGATTTTAAGTTCTGATTCGATTCCCTACAGTGTGGAAACAGGCCCTTCAGCCCAACCAGTCCACACTGACCCTCTGAAGAGTAACCCACCCAGACACATTTCCCTCTGACTAATGCACCTAACACTATGGACAGTTTAGCGTGGCCAATTCACCTAATTGGAAACCCACACAGACACGGGGAGAATGTGCAAACTCCACAGTCAGTCGCCTGAGGCTGGAATTGAACCTGGGTCCCTGGCGCTCTGAGGCAGCAGTGCTAACCACTGAGCCACCAAGCCTTCTCTTGTGAAGGCTCTTCAGACATTTTATGTTAAGGGTGCTATATAAATACAGCTGTTGCATTGTTGTGAAAGTGCCGCAGTTATTTGAAATCCTGGTCAGATGTTACTGAGAGTGTTTCTGTGGAACTGGGTCGAGGATTGAGAAGGCTCTCAGAGGGGACTGTGTAAATGAGTGAAGCAGGCGATGGAATGTTCCATTAGCTTGGAGCGAGGGAACACAGGCAACTCCTTGTTTCGGTGGCCGTGTTGACACGCAGGCAGCTGGGCAGGTTCTTCCTGCAACAGGAGGACTAATCAGCTTCTGGTGGGAAAGCTGATTTGTCAACAGAAGGAAGCTTGTTGAGGGGACAAAACTGGCCTCTCCTCACTCAGTCTCCTTTCACAAGTGAGGCAGCCAGAACCCACTCTTCATTGACACTTCTTTCAAGGGTCAGCCTCACCTGGAGTGAGCTTTTCTTCGCCTCCTCTGCTTCCAGACTATTTTGTAAATTGTCACTTTCTGCTACAAGCTTCGTGCAGCCTTATCCCTCCATCCCAGACTTTACAGCATGCCATGATCTGTCCGTACTGCTGTGCTGCATTAGCTGTTCTTGTACACCAGTCAATGAAGGTAAGCATGCAGGTACAGCAGGTAGTGAAGAAGGCTAATAGCATGCTGGCCTTCATAACCAGACGGATTGAGTATCGGAGCAAAGAGGTCCTTCTGCAGCTGTACAGGGCCCTGGTGAGACCACACCTGGAGTATTGTGTGCAGTTCTGGTCTTCAAATATGAGGAAAGACATTCTGGCTATTGAGGGAGTGCAGTGTAGGTGCACAAGGTCAATTCCTGGAATGGTGGGATTACCTTACACTGAAAGACTGGAGCGACTGGGCTTGTATACCCTTGAGTTTAGAAGACTGAGAGGGGATCTGATTGTGACATATAAGATTATTAAAGGATTGGACACTCTGGAGGCAGGAAACATGTTTCCGCTGATGGGTGAGTACCGAACCTGAGGACACAGCTTAAAAATACGGGGTAGACCATTTAGGACAGAGATGAGGAGAAACCTCTTCACCCAGAGAGTGGTGGCTGTGTGGAATGCAGGGCAGTGGAGGCCCAATCTCTGGATTCATTTAAGAAAGAGTTGGATAGAGCAC
>NC_057710.1:3428483-3437477 GCF_004010195.1 Chiloscyllium plagiosum
CCAAACCCTTCCTATTCATATACCCATCCAAATACCTCTTAAATGTTGCAATTGTACCAGCCTCCACCACTTCCTCTGGCAGCTCATTTCATACACGTACCACCCTCTGTGTGAAAACGTTGCCCCTTAGGTCTCTTTTATATCTTTCCCCTCTCACCCTAAACCTATGCTCTCTAGTTCTGGACTCCCCGACCCCAGGGAAAAGACTTTGTGTATTTATTGTAGTAACCTCAGCTGGTGCATAAACCACACACTGTTTATGTCAGTCTGCATCGCAAACCAGCCTTCCAGCCAACTGTGCTGTACTGACCACCTTACTGAACTAAAGATTACCTGGCCGTCTATAAAATGGGTTCAGCCTCAGGTGGCTAGTCTTGCCCAGTTCTGGCCCCTTGCATCCGGAAGGTTGTCCAAGCCTTAAAGAGGGTCAGGCTGGGATTTAATGGGAGCGCTTTCGGTCTGGAGACACTGAGGGCGAAATGGTTAAGAGGAGATTTAATAGAAAAGTTCAAAATGGTTTGGGACTTTGGGAGCAGGGAGAGTGTTATTACTATGTACTGGAGGTGCAACAAACAGGGATGCAGATTTCAGATCGATCGTTTAACTTCTAATCTAACATTCATAATTAATGTGAGGCAAATCTGGATAACAGACTGTACTCAAACACCCCACAGAGCACATCAAACCGTAAATGTAGTCAAATAAAGATCCCACAGGTATCTCAGCAATCTCATCTTCACCCCCCCCCCACTCCTCACCACATTGGTGACAGTTCATTAAGAGCTCACAAGGGATGACAGTTCTTCATTCTTGAGAATCTGACCTTGAAACCCCATCAGGAGCGCTCTATGATGAAGTGGCTAAATCCTGCTCATGTTCCAGTCACTTACCCTCCTTTTCTGGGACAGTTACTTACCTGGATTCTGGAAACTGGCCTGCAGCACGTCCAGGAACAACTCTAGCTTTTCACTGACAGCTAGCTTCACCAAACTATTACCATCTTTGACTTTTCCCCCAAGCTCTCATCTTGCTCAGTTGCATCAAACAGCTCCCAGAGCTCCTTCCTGAGTCCCAACGGAAGGCAAGAGCCAAGTAGCTTGGTCTATTAATGCGGAGACCCAGGTAATTTTCGTGGGACCTCAGTTCAAATCCTGCCATAGCAAATGGTGAAATTTGAATTTAATATCAAAAAAATCCTGAAATTAAGAGTCAAATGTTGACCATGAAATCATTCCTGACTTTTGAGAAATCCCATCTGGGTCACTAATGTCCTTCATGGAAGGTAACTGTCATTGTTACCTGGTCTGGCCTACACGTGACTCCAGACTCACAGCAATCTGAAATGCCCTCTGGGGTAATTAAGGTGAGGTAAGGAATGCTGGCCTAGCCAGTCATGTTCACGTCCTGTGAATGAATGAATTAAAATAAACAGCACGGAATTATCCAAATATTGTTTGGATTTCTTGCTAAGTGTCTACACTCAAAAGCTGTACTGTTCAGTTACCTTCTCGAGCTAAACATCAGATTGGCCTACCATGCTGCTTTCCTTTTGTACCCTCCCTCCCACTGTCTTATTCACCAACTGCCTATCATCCTTCACCTGTTCTTCAGTGAACTTTGAACTGTTTTGAGTCATTGATTGAAAACTTTGAAACAAACCCCACCTTGGCTCCTGAACACGATTCAATTTAACAACCATTAACGCTGGCTGTCCCCTGAATGTTACCATTTTCACAGATTGCTGGTTTCTACACGGAGGAAGTGAGGACCCTCCCTTCCTACTAATCAACATCATCCCCACCTGCATCTACCTATCACCTTCCCAGCTATATTCCCCCCCACCACCACCACCCCCCTCCTATTTAGAGTTTAGAAAGTTGAGGGGAGATCTAATAGAAACTTACAAGATAATGCGTGGCTTAGAAAGTGTGGACGCTGGCAAGTTGTGTCTGTTAGACGAGGACCCGTGGAGGACACAGCCTTAGAATTAGAGGGGTCAGTTTAAAACGGGAATGAGGAGACATTTCTTCAGCCCGAGAGTGGAATTCATTGCCACGGAGCGCAGTTGGAGGCCGGGACATTAAATGTCTTTAAGACAGAGATTGATAAATTCTTGATCTCGCAAGGAATTAAGGGCTACAAGGAGAGTGCGGGTAAGTGGAGTTGAAATGCCCATCAGCCATGATTGAATGGCGGAGTGGACTCGATGGGCCGAATGGCCTTACTTCCACTCCTATGTCTTATGTTCTTATTTATCTCTCCGCCCCATCATCCCCACATTCCTGATGAAGGGTTTATGCCCGAAACGTCAATTCTCCTGCTCCTCAGATGCTGCCTGACCTGCTGTGCTTTTCCAGCAACACACTCTCGACTCTGATCTCCAGCATCTGCAGTCCTCACTTTCTCCTGGGTCAAATAGATTGTCTGTTGAATCTCCTACTGTGTGGTGAGACTTGACATGTTACACACACACACACACACACCCCTTTACTCAACTCTAACCTTGTCAATGTAAAAGCACATGGCAAGCAGCTGCCCCAGCAGCTGTTTCCGGAGTTGCTTTGGTAGATATATCAGGCATGTTCTTACCTATCCGAGGTTTCCCGTTCCTCACAGATTGTACAATCTCAACTGCCCTTTTGTTTCTGTCACTCACCCCCCCTGTCTTGGCCTTTTGTCCTGTGTCTCATTCCTAACCCTGCCCAGAGCATATCTGCTCATCTCTGCTCTACACTTCTCTGCTGACATTTTGTCTTACTTAAGTACACTTAATCCTGAAACTATTTAATCTTATCACTATGTTTACATGATGAGTCAACAAAGAGCCCCATTTGGGGAGTTCTGAGGTAATTAACAGCCGTAAATACAGGCCAGAAATACAAATTCCTTCCTTTATTCTCTGTGGGGTTGAAGTGGTGCCCGGTGATGCTGGCGATGTGGTGGGTGCTTTCTGGTCTCGTGACACTGGGGAAACCGGTGAGGGGCAGACCGACGTGGCTGTGTGCCTGGGCTGTGAGGGGCAGACCGACGTGGCTGTGTGCCTGGGCAGTGAGGGGCAGACCGGCGTGGCTGTGTGCCTGGGGAAACCAGTGAGGGGCAGACCGACGTGGCTGTGTGCCTGGGGAAACCAGTGAGGGGCAGACCGACGTGGCTGTGTGCCTGGGGAAACCAGTGAGGGGCAGACCGACGTGGCTGTGTGCCTGGGGAAACCAGTGAGGGGCAGACCGACGTGGCTGTGTGCCTGGGGAATGAGGGGCAGACCGACGTGGCTGTGTGCCTGGGCTGTGAGGGGCAGACCGACGTGGCTGTGTGCCTGGGCTGTGAGGGGCAGACCGACGTGGCTGTGTGCCTGGGCTGTGAGGGGCAGACCGACGTGGCTGTGTGCCTGGGCTGTGAGGGGCAGACCGACGTGGCTGTGTGCCTGGGCTGTGAGGGGCAGACCGACGTGGCTGTGTGCCTGGGCTGTGAGGGGCAGACCGACGTGGCTGTGTGCCTGGGCTGTGAGGGGCAGACCGACGTGGCTGTGTGCCTGGGCTGTGAGGGGCAGACCGACGTGGCTGTGTGCCTGGGCTGTGAGGGGCAGACCGACGTGGCTGTGTGCCTGGGGAAACCAGTGAGGGGCAGACCGACGTGGCTGTGTGCCTGGGGAAACCAGTGAGGGGCAGACCGACGTGGCTGTGTGCCTGGGGAAACCAGTGAGGGGCAGACCGACGTGGCTGTGTGCCTGGGGAAACCAGTGAGGGGCAGACCGACGTGGCTGTGTGCCTGGGGAAACCAGTGAGGGGCAGACCGACGTGGCTGTGTGCCTGGGGAAACCAGTGAGGGGCAGACCGACGTGGCTGTGTGCCTGGGGAAACCAGTGAGGGGCAGACCGACGTGGCTGTGTGCCTGGGGAAACCAGTGAGGGGCAGACCGACGTGGCTGTGTGCCTGGGGAAACCAGTGAGGGGCAGACCGACGTGGCTGTGTGCCTGGGGAAACCAGTGAGGGGCAGACCGACGTGGCTGTGTGCCTGGGGAAACCAGTGAGGGGCAGACCGACGTGGCTGTGTGCCTGGGGAAACCAGTGAGGGGCAGACCGACGTGGCTGTGTGCCTGGGGAAACCAGTGAGGGGCAGACCGACGTGGCTGTGTGCCTGGGGAAACCAGTGAGGGGCAGACCGACGTGGCTGTGTGCCTGGGGAAACCAGCTCTCTCTCTCACACACACACACATCACCTCTATTTGTCCCTGCCTTCCTCTCTCTCTCTCTCTCTCTCACACACACACATCACCTCTATTTGTCCCTGCCTTCCTCTCTCTCTCTCTCTCTCTCACACACATCACCTCTATTTGTCCCTGCCTTCCTCTCTCTCTCTCTCTCTCTCACACACACATCACCTCTATTTGTCCCTGCCTTCCTCTCACCCCCTTACTTTATCTCTTGTTGTTCTTCCTCTTGCTATTGGCTCTTCCTCACCAACTGGATTTGTTTCTCGCTCTCCCTCGAATGAGACAAATGGACAGATGAACTTAAGGGTCAGCAGCAGGACCGTCTGCCATTTCACAAAATCGTGACTGATCCAACTGAGGCCTCGGCTCCACTTTTCTCCCTATCCCCAATAACCTTTGACTCGTTTGTTAGCCAAGAGCACACTTACGCCCGGCTGAATGTTCAAAGCCGTGACATTTTGTAACTTTATTCACTGTGAGTTTCCTGGATCTCTCACTTTGCTCACTGTGGAAAAAAGTGATTCTGTTACGGAGCCAGATTGTAATATAAATCTCGTGGTCTGCTCTGGGATTGTAATACTCTCTTAAATAAGAGGATCAAAACTATATTCCAGATGTGGCCTCGCCAACATCCCTACTTTGACATTCCATTCCCCTTGCAATTATTAACATTTAATTTCCCTTTCCACTTGCTCTTTTTCCTGCTGCTGCTGAATCTTTCCTGCCAAAGTGGGCAACTTCACACATTTTCCCACGTTTTGCTGTGTCTGCCAGTTTATTATCCACTCACTCAAGCTCTCTGTGTAAAACATGAGGATCCCAGTACTAACCCCCTACCCCCTGGCACATCCTCCCTCCCTCTCTCTTCTCTGTCACTGTCTCCTGTATTGATCCTGATCCCTTTCCACATACGCACACACACACACACACATCACACACGCACACCACATGCACACACGCACATCACACACGCACATCACATGCACACACGCACATCACATGCACACACGCACATCACACACGCACATCACACATGTACACCACATGCACACACGCACACCACATGCACACACGCACATCACATGCACACAAGCACATCACATGCACACACGCACATCACACACGCACATTGCTGTGAACTTCCATTGTGTGTGTAACGTCAGCTCGATAACTGCTCTCATCACGATCTAGGCTCTGCTGTTTCTCATGTTGTCTCTTTGGAGTTAGAAGTTAAAAATCACACAACCCCAGGTTATATTCCAGCAGGTTTATTTGGAAGCACTAGCTTTCGGAGTGAGCTTTCGGAGTGAAAGCTAGTGTGCTTCCACTTAAATCTGTTGGACTATAAGCTGGGGTCGTGTGATTTTTAACTTTGTACACCCTTGTCCAACATCAGCATGTCTAAATGTTTGGAGTTACTGCCCTTATATATCGAATTGAATATATTCAGTGTCTTTGCCTCCACAGCCTTCTGAAGTAGCGAATGCCACTTGTTCACCACCATTTGTATTAAAGAGATTTTTTTTCCTCATCTCAGTGCGAAATGATCGAGCATCCCCCTCCCTCCCATTAACGGCACAGTGGCTCAGTGATTAGCACGGCTGCCTCACAGCACCAGGGACCCGGGTTCGATTCCAGCCTCAGGCGACTGTCTGTGTGGAGTTTGCACGTTCTCCCCGTGTCTGCGTGGGTATCCCCCGGGTGTTCAGGTTTCCCCCCACAATCCGAAGATGTGCAGGTCAGGTGGATTGGCCGTGCTAAATTGCCCGTAGTGATAGGTGCATTAGTCAGAGGGAAATGAGTCTGGGCGGGTTACTCTTGGGAGGGTCGGTATGGACTGGTTGGGCCGAAGGGCCTGTTTCCACACTGTCGGGAATCAAATCGAATCCTGAGATTATATCCTGGGTTTTCAACCAAGGGAAGTATCCGCGCTGCACTGAGTCTGTCCAGCCCTGTTAGAATTTTACATGTTTCAGTCTGACGCCTCTTCACACTTCTAAACCCGAGTGAGTACAGGTCCAGTCAGTCCTGTCAGCCTAGTAACACTCCATTACACTCCCTCGATGGTAGGGAGATCAAACTGCATGAATACTGTAGTCTCACCAAGGCCCTATATAACTGGACAATGACATCCCTACTTATAAGATAATCAGAGGGTTAGATAGCGTGGACAGGGAGAGCCTTTTTTCCAAGAATGGTGATGGCATGAGGGGGCATAGCTTTAAATTGAGGGGTGATAGATATAGGACAGATGTCAGAGGTAGTTTCTTTACTCAGAGAGTAGTAAGGGTATGGAATGCTTTGCCTGCAACGTTAGTAGGTTTACTAACTTTAAGTGCATTTAAGTCGTCATTGGACAGGCATATGGACGTACATGGAATAGTGTAGGTGGGATAGGCTTCAGATTAGTATGACAGGTCGGCGCAAGATCGAGGGCCGAAGGGCCTGTACTGCGCTGTAATGTTCTATGTTCTATGAATTTAAATCTCATTGCAATGAAGGCCAACATACATAGAACATGGAACAGTGCAACACAGGAACAGGCCCTTCAGCCCACCATGTCTATGCTGACCATGATGCTATTCCAAACTCATCCCATCTGCCTGCGCAAGGTCCAGATCCCCCTCTTCCACACCTTTTCACACATCCGTCTAAATGCCAATTAAATGTTGCTATTGTATCTGATTCAGTCACCTCCCCCGGCAGCAGATTCCAGGTACCTCCCACCCTCTGCGTTAAAAAGGAAAACTTGCCTCACGCACTTTAAACCTATGCCCTTGTGTATTTGACATTTCCACCTGGGAACGTGACAAACTATCCGTCCTATCAACGCTTCTCATAATTTTATACACTTCTATCGGGTCGCCCCTCAGCCTCTGATGCTCAACTAAAAACAATCCATGTTTGTCTAACCTCCATGTCACCGGGCGACAGGGTGGTTAGGGGGGTTAGGTGGTTAGGGGGTTAGCACACACGTCTTTGTTACTCAGACCTTTGAGTATAGGAGTTGGGACATGATGTTGGTGAGGTTTCTTCTGGGTACGCTGTCCAGTTCTGGTCACCCTGTGATAGGAAAGATATTCATAAGCCGGAGAGGGTTCAGAAAAGATTTATCAGGACGTTGCTAGGAATAGAGGCTTTGAGTTATAAAGAAAGGCTGAATAAGCTGGGGCTTTTTCAGTGGAGCAGAGGAGACCGAGGACTGACCTCAGAGGTTTATAAAATCTTGGGGGGGGGGGGGCATAGTTAAGTTGAATTGCAAGTATCTTTTCCCTGGGGGGGGGGGGGGAGGAGTTCAAAACTAGAGAGCATATTTTTAAGGTGAGAGGAGAAAGATTGAAAAAGGATTCAAGGGATAACATTTTCACACAGAAAGTGGTTTGTGTGTGGACTGAACATCCTGAGGAAGTGGTAGATGTGGGTGCGGTTACAACATTTAAAAAACATGTGGATAAGTACATGAAGAGGAGAGGTTTGGAGGGACATGGGGCAGGAGCAGGCAGGTGGGACTAGGTTAGTTTGGGATTATGGTTGGCATGGACTGATTGGACTGAAGGGTCTATTTCCATGCTGTATGACTCTCCCTGTCACTAATACACTGAAGTCCAGGCAACATCCTGGTAAACTTCTTTTGCACCCTCTCCAAAGCCTCCACATCCTTCCTATAGTGTGGTAACAGAACTGCACACAACTCAAACGTGGCCTCACCAAAGTCTTACACATCTGCCAAATGACTTGTGAACTTTTGTAATCAATGCCCTGATCAAGTCTGCCTTCTTTACCACTGGGTACCTACTGGGGTTGCAACTTTCTGCGAGCTACGGACTGGGATCCAAAGTTCACTCTGTATCTAAGTGCTCTGAAGAGTCTTGTTGTTTATTTTCTCCTTACATATACATCACATTGTTCGGCACCGTTTGCAACTCCTCAGATACTGAAACAGTCCATGTTCTACTGCAACAAGATCTGGACAATATCCAGGCCTGAGCTGACAAGTAGCAATTACCATTCACACCACACAAATGCCAGGTTATGACCATCTTCAATAAGAGACCATCTGACCACCTTGACATTCAGTTGTGTTACCATCACTGAATCTCCCACTGTCAACATCCTGGGGGTTAACATTGGCCAGAAACTCAGCTAGACTTGCCACATAAACACAGTGGCTACAAGAGCAGGTCGGAGGTTAGGAATACTGCAGCAAGTAATTCACCTCCTGACTCCCTAAAGCCTTTCCACCATCTACAAGGCACAGGTCAGGAGGGTGATGGAATACTCCCCATTTGTCCGGATGGGGGCAGCTCCAACAACACTCAAGAAGCTCGACACCATCCAGGACAAAGCAGCCCAGCACCACATCCACAAACATCCCCTCCCTCCACCACCAACGCTCAGTAACAGCAGGGGGGACCATCTACAAGATGCACTGCAGGAATTCAGCAAAGATCCTCAGGCAGCACCTTCCAAACCCCCGACCACTTCCATCTAGAAGGACAAGGGCAGCAGGTACATGGGAACACCACCCCCTGCAGGCTCCCCTCCCAGCCACTCACCATCCTGACCTGGAAATATATCATCGTTCCTTCACTGTTGCTGGGTTAAAATCCTGGAATTCCCCTCCCTAAGGGCACTAGACCATAGACAATAGGTGCAGGAGTAGGCCATTCTGCCCTTCGAGCCTGCACCGCCATTCAATATAATCATGGCTGATCATTCCTAATCAGTATCCTGTTCCTGCCTTATCTCCATAACCCTTGATTCCACTATCTTTGAGAGCTCTA
>NC_057710.1:3439780-3443368 GCF_004010195.1 Chiloscyllium plagiosum
GAGGTCCCTGACCAATTCTGGTTCATTGAACAATACCAGATGCAGAATTGCCTTCACCCTGGTCAGCTCCAAAACCAGCTATTCTAAGAATCCATCTCTGAGGCACTCCACAAAGTCTCTTTCTTGAGGTCCAATACCATCCTGATTCTCCCAGTCTACCTGCATGTTGAAATCCCCCATAACAACTGTAGTAACATCTTTGCGACAGGCCAATTTCAGCTCCTTATTCAACTTACATCCGACATCCAGACTACTGTTTGGGGGCCTGTAGATAACTCCCAAGAAGGTCTTTTTACCCTTAGTATTTCGCAGCTCTATCCACACTGATAGAGCCACAGCACACGGACTGCAGCGGTTCAAGAAGGCAGCTATGCTCACATCCCATGAAGAAATTTTTTAAAAACTCAGTCTTTCAGTATGTTTAGCCTAAAGATTGGTAGATTTCTGAATTACTACTGGATACAGGGTTATGTAGATGGGGTTAGTAAAAGGCATTGATGTGGTTAATTAGGTATGATCACACTGGATGGCAGGATGGGGGCTGATGGGCTGAATTGCCTGTTCCTGTGTTCGCATGCTGCTTGTTGGATCTTGCTGTGCATATCAGCTGTCATCTTTCTGACATTATGGCAGTGAGTCCAGCTGAAGGATGCTTTGATGGTTCTGAGATCCATGAGGCAGTTCAGAGCAAGTGAAAGGTTCGATGGAAATGCAATTTTTTTCTTCACGTTGTCTTTCCCCTTCCTGGGAAAGTGACAGGGTGGTAACATCACCGGGTCGCTAATCCGTCGCCCCAGCCTCATGGTGTAATGGGCCATAGGTTCAAATCCCAGCTCACTCGACTGTGGAATTGAAATTCAGTTCATTACAGATCTGGAATTGAAAACTAGTAATGTCTTTCAGGGATGGAAACCTGCCAGCTTTACCTGGTCTGGCCCAACATGTGACTCCAGACCCACAGTTTCATGGTCTTGATTATTCCCTGAAATGGTTGAGGAAGCCACTCAGTTGGAGGGTAATTAATGCTGGGATAAATTATTGGCCCAGTCAGTGATGCCTGGATACCACGAGAGAAGTTTTTAAAATGTTATACAACTCCTAACCAGCTTTGACCTGATATAACATTCATTAATTGCATATTTCTTTTCTCTCTCCTCATGTTCTTGGCTCCTTCCCTTTATTCATCATTTATTTCCACCTTCTGACCTCTGTCTTTCCCTTGTTCCTGACCCTGATCTCCTCATTTCACCTTCATTTCCCTCCCTATCCTAACCCTCATTCCCCTGCACAATCCTTTCACTTCCTCCCCCCATCCTGAATGTCTCCCTTATGTGATCCCTGGTCCCCCTCCTCCTTCGCCTTGTTTTATTCTCCCTCCAGTTGCTCCCTCTGCACCCTCCTCCTCTTTGCGTCCTCCTGTTCCCCAGTTATCATGCTGTTCCATCTCTCCCTGCCCAGACTCTCTCAGATGGCTGTGTTCACAGGGAGGGACAGGCCAGAGCTCAGCAGGAGACTGCTGCTTCTCGGGCTGTGGCTACTGGCCGTCTCTGGGCAGCGGACCACGCCAGTGCCCCTCCAAAGGGAGAAGGTGGGGGTCCGATTGTCGGGCTACCCCCGCAAGCACAACGAGGGCCGGGTGGAGGTGTCCTACGAGGGAGAGTGGGGGACCATCTGCGATGACGATTTCAAGCTGGACAATGCTGTGGTTCTGTGCCGGATGATGGGTTTCACCACAGCCGTGGGCTGGACACACAGTGCCAAGTACGGCAAAGGGACAGGTGAGAGCTCGCAGGGGCTGGAGGAACCCGCGGTTACCCCCTCCCCTCAGCGTGCATGCTGTGGGATAACCAGAGCGAACTGACTGAATCATCTCGGGCATTTCACTCCCTCCCAAAAAATCTCCCAGGCTAGAACGAGGCCATTCAGCCAATCACACCAGTGCCAGCTCTTGAAAAGAATTAGTTCTCCTTCAGTGTCAACCTCCAAACCCATGACCACTTCCATCTAGAAGGACATGGGTAGCAGATAGATGGAAACACCACCCCCTGCAGGTTCCCACTCACCATCCTGATATGGAAATACATCGCCGTTCCTTCACTGTCACTGGGTCAAAATCCTGGAATTCCCTCCATAAGGGCATTGTGGGTCAACCCATAGCACATGGACTGCGGCGGTTAGACTATAACACTGAGAAATAGAAACAGGAGTGGGCCATTCGGCCCATCGGGTCGGCTCCACCAGTCTATAGGATCACAGCTGATCCAACATTCAACCCTCAGAGAGGAGAGTTTCCTCCTGACCCCAGTCTTAAATTGGTGCCCCTTTATTCTGAGATGATACCCTCTGGTCCTAGACTCTCCCATGAGGGGAAACATCCTCTCAGTGTTTACCCTGTGAAGCCCCTTGAAGAATCCTCTGTGTTTCAATGACATCACCTCTCATTCTTTGTAATTCCAGGCCCATTTTGCACAAGCACACCTGATAGGACAGTGCATTCATCCCCAAGAGTCAGTCCATTTAGTGTTCCTGATCCTGGGAATGGTCCAATGAGTCCCACAGTTCCTGCAGATACCACCATTTTGAATATTTGTCCAGTTCCATTCCAGCAGAACATTCCAGATAAAGGCACAGAAAGAGGTTGGGCTACGTGCTGGCCGTTGGGACGCAGTGGGCCAAAGGGTCTCTTTCTGTGTTGTAAAGGGGGAAAAAGCCCAATGGCTATAAATTCTCCATATCTCTCCTCAGGCTTTAAAATGGCTTTAAAACTGTGACCTCTGACCCTCTAGCTATTGGAAACTGTTTCGCTGGAACCATTCCAGTAACTCGATCGTGCACCTCCGTCTGGGAGAGTTATTCGACCGTGGCAGGAGGGTTGGGGTGGAGATTGCAGATTACACACTCACAAATGATCTTACCCGTTGCCTTCCAGGGAGGGTGTGGCTGGATAACCTGGATTGTCGTGGGACAGAGAAGGATGTCTCGGAGTGCAAGTCCCTGGGGTGGGGGCAGACTGACTGCACACACGAGGAGGACGCTGGAGTCATCTGCAAGGATGAGCGCATCCCCGGATTTGTAGACTCAAACATCATCTCGGTAATGAAGCCACGCGATTGAACATGGCCTCCACATTGTTGCTCAGGGAAGGGGTGTGGGCCCACTGCTCACTGACACCTCTTTGGCCTCATGAGGTGGAGGGGTCAGTGTTGGACTGGGGTGGACAAAGTCAGAAGTCACATGACAAGTTACTTTACCCGATGATGAAAGGGCTGCGCTCGGAAAACTTGTGATTTCAGAGAAACCTGTTGGATGATAACCTGGTGTCATGTGACCTCTGACTTCTTAAAAGTGAAAGGCAGGAGGAGAGGTTTGTAAAATTATGAGGGGCATGGATAGGATAAATAGACAAGGTCTTTTCCCTGGGGTCGGGGAGTCCTGAACTAGAGGGAATAGGTTTAGGGTGAGAGAGGAAAGATATAAAAGAGACCTAAGGGGTAACTTTTTCATACAGAGGGTGGTACGTGTATGGAATGAGCTGCCAGAGGAAGTGGTGGAGGCTGGTACAATTGCAACATTTAAGAGGCATTTGGA
>NC_057710.1:3446562-3448776 GCF_004010195.1 Chiloscyllium plagiosum
TTGGGCGTGAGGACTGGCTTTTTAAAGAATCCTAACTTCCTATTGGCGAGGTTTGGATAGAGTCAGCGTGGGTTTCCAAAAGGGAAAAATACGTTGCACAAATCGACAGCAATTCCCCGCGGATGTAACTATTTGGGGGGAAGGAGTGGATGTAGTTTATTTGGACTTTCAAAAGCATAAGGGTTTGGATAGAGTCAGCGTGGGTTTCCAAAAGGGAAAAATACGTTGCACAAATCGACAGCAATTCTCCGCGGATGTAACTATTTGGGGGGAAGGAGTGGATGTGGTTTATTTGGACTTTCAAAAGCATAAGAGATTATGCATAAGAGATTAGCACATTAAATAAACAAGAATGAGATGAAGGATTTTACTGAGACAGATAAGAGCGCTGGTTGGCAGACAGGAATCAAAGAGCAGGAATAAACAGATCTTTTCTCTGAGTGGAAGGCAGTGAATGGTGGGGTACCACAGGGCTCAGTGCTTGGACTCCAGATATTCACTAAATATATTAATGATATAGTGGAGGGAAATAAATGTAATATCTCCAAGCTTGCAGATAACGCAAAGCTGGGTGGGAGGGTGAGCTGTGAGGAGGATACAGTGAGGTTTATACAGGCTGAGCAAGTGGGCAAATACACAGCAGATAAAGTAAAACGTAAATAAATATGAGGTTCCTTAATTTTAGTTGCAAAGCCAGACTATTATCTGAAGAGTGATCGATTGAGAGAAGGGAAGGTGGAACGGGAGCTGGGTGACCCTGTACGTCAGTCGCTGAGAGTAAACGTGCAGGTGCTGCAGGAGGGAAATGGTATGTTGGCCGTGATAGAGAGAGGGTTTGAATGCAGGGACCTCAGTGAGACCACCCCTGGAGTATTGTGTGCAGGTTTAGTCTCTTTATCTGGGGATGGATGTTCTGGGTCAGGAGAAAGTGCTGTCAAGGTTTACCAGACTGAGTCCTAAGGTGGCAGGACGGACTGTGCAGGGAGTATCTGGATTGGTTAGGACGATATTCAGGGTTTCGGAAAAGGAGGGATAGGATCTCATTTAAAAAGCTATAAAATTCTAACAGGACTAGACAGGCTAAATGCAGGAAAGATAATCCCGATGTCCAGGCAGTCCAGAACCCAAGGTCACAGTCTGAGGACACTAGCATTCAGTAATGAGAGCTTATCCAATTGAGTTACTGCTATTCTCTGTTTGCTGTGAGCTAATTGCTCCCTTAGCCATGCAAGAAGTGCGGCACTGTACTAATTAGGAACACAGATTCTGGATCAGTGGTGCTGGAAGAGCACAGCAATTCAGGCAGCATCCGAGGACAGGCAAAATCGACGTTTCGGGCAAAAGCCCTTTACCTAATTAGGAACACAGCCAGGCCTCTGGGTCCCTCAAACCTGTGCTGCTATTCTCTGTTTGCTGTGAGCTAATTGCTCCCTTAGCCATGCAAGAAGTGCGGCACTGTACTAATTAGGAACACAGCCAGGCCTTGGGTCCCTCAAACCTGTGCTGCTATTCAGTAAGATCTGTGGCATCGACTCCAAATTACTCCTTGCCACCCCCCCCCCCCCCCGCCCCACCTCCCTTGCTCATTAATCGTGTCTCCCTCTGCCTTAAAAATAATCCTATGGTCTGCTTCCACTGCTTCTGGGGAGAGAGTTCCCCAGATTAATGTCCCACCAAGAGGAGAAATCTCCTCATCTCTGTCTGAAAGAGAAACCCAAAACTTTAAAACTCTGGCCCTTAGCTCTCATCTCTTCTCCATTGGGAACACTCTCTCAGCATTCACCCTGTCAAGTTCACCCTATCTTCAGTGGACCTTCAGTGAGATCACCTCTCATTCTTCACTGTATCTCTTTAGCTGTATTTCTGTCACCCAATTGCTCTCACTGTGTCATGCACTAATCCCCCCAGTTCTGTCTCCATGTCTGTCCATCCCTCTCTCTCCCTCTCTCTCCCTTTTTCTCACACTCTGTCTGTCCCCCTCTCACCCTCAGGTTTCCCCACATCAGCCATCATTCTCATTTGCTCCCAATCTGTCTGGCTGCTCATTCTAGTTTTCCTCTCAATCGCTGTCTGTCCTCTATTCATTGCTACGTCCTCTCTTTATCTTGGCAGCTGTCTTTCTCTTTTCCTCACTCCGTCTCTCTCTCTCCCGCCTGCTCCATGCATCGGGACACGTTCTTGTGTCCTTTCAACCTTCAGCAGAATCCTGGCAAT
>NC_057710.1:3449276-3452444 GCF_004010195.1 Chiloscyllium plagiosum
AGGGGGAGGGAAGACAGGAGGGGGTGTGGCGTTTATGATTAGAGAAGAGATCACGGCAGAGAGGATATTCCTGGGGGATCATTCCATGAAACTACCTGGGTGGAACTGAGAAATAAGAAAGGGGGTGATCACTTTGATGGGATTGTACTATAGGCCCCAGAATAATAGGGTGTAATAGAAGGGGATTTTCACTTTCCAAACATGGAATGGGACTGCCATAGGATTGAGGGCTTGGACAGAGAGGTATTGGTTAAGTGTGTTCAGGAAAACTTTCTCAATTAATATGTAGATGGCCTTACGAGAGAAGGGGTAAAATCTGACGTACTCTTGGGAAATAAGGCAGGGCAGGTGACTGAGGTGTCAGTGGGGGAGCACTTTGGGACTAGTGACCATAATTCTTTTAGTTTTAAAATTGTGATGGAAAGGGATAGAGCTGGTGTACAAGTTAAAGTTCTAAACTGGGGCAAGGCTAATCTTGATGGTCTGAGCTTTATTAAATCATGAGGGATGCAGAACAGGTGAATAGCCAAAGTCTTTTTCCATGGGTGGGTGGGTCCAAAACTAGAGGGCAGAGGTTTAAGGTGAGAGGGGAAAAACATAACTTGTCACACAAAGCTTGTTGCGTACCTGGAATGAGCTGCCAGAGGATGTGGATGATGTGAGTACATTTACAAATTAATGAGAAAACTGTTTCAAAGTGAAAGTTGGGCTGTTAGAAAATGGTGTTGCTTTTAGAATAGGGCTATTAGAAAACTGTTCGAGTTAAGGTTAGAAACCAACGGTTTAGATTATTGTTAGGGAATTTAAAAAACTGTTTCAGTGTGAACGACAGGGAATTAGAAACTTGCGTTTCAGTTCAGTTTGAGACTTAGGGAATTAGAAACCTGTGATTCAGAGTGAGATTTCTTGAAATAGAAACCTGTTTCAGTGTGTGAATTAGGAAATTAGAAACCTGTTTCAGTGTGAGTTAGGGAATTGGAAATCTGTATCAGTGTCAGTGTGAGGGAATTAGAAACCTGTGTTTCAGTGTGAGAGTTAGGAAATTAGAAACCTGTTTCAGTGTGTGAATTAGGGAATTAGAAACCTGTGTTTCAGTGTGAGATTTCTGGAAATAGAAACCCTGTTTCAGTGTGTGAATTAGGGAATTAGAAACCTGTTTCAGTGTGAGATTTCAGGATTAGAAATCTGTTTCAGTGTGAGAGTTGGGGAGTTAGAAATCTGTATCAGTGTCAGTGTGAGGGAATTAGAAACCTGTGATTCAGTGTGAGAGATACTGAATTAGAAACCTGTGATTCAGTGTGAGAGTTAGGGAATTAGAAAAGTGCAGATGCTGGAAACCAGATTCTGGATCAGTGGGGCTGGAAGAGCACAGCAATTCAGGCAGCATACGAGGACAGGATTTTGCCTGCTCCTCGGATGCTGCCTGAATTGCTGTGCTCTTCCAGCCCGACTGATCCAGAATTAGAAAAGTGTGTTTCAATGTGAGATTTCTGGAAATAGAAACCTGTTTCAGTGTGTGAATTAGGGAATTAGAAACCTGTTTCAGTGTGTGAATTAGGGATTAGGGAATTAGAAACCTGTTTCAGTGTGTGAATTAGGGAAACCTGTTTCAGTGTGAGAGTGAGGGAATTAGAAACCTGTTTCAATGTGAGATTTCAGGAATTAGAAACCTGTTTCAGTGTGTGAATTAGGGAATTAGAAACCTGTTTCAGTGTGAGAATTAGGGAAACCTGTTTCAGTGTGAGAGTGAGGGAATTAGAAACCTGTTTCAATGTGAGATTTCAGGAATTAGAAACCTGTTTCAGTGTGAGAGTTAGGGAATTAGAAACCTGTTTCAGTGTAAGAGTTAGGGAATTAGAAACCTGTTTCAGTGTGAGAGTTAGGGAATTGGAAGCCTGTGTTTCAATGTGTGAGTTAGGGAATTAGAAACCTATTTCAGTGTGAGAGTTAGGGAATTGGAAATCTGTGATTCAGTGTGTAATTCCCTAACTCTCACACTGAATCACAGGTTTCTAATTCCCTAACTCTCACACTGAATCACAGATTTCCAATTCCCTAACTCTCACACTGAAATAGGTTTCTAATTCCCTAACTCACACACTGAAACACAGGCTTCCAATTCCCTAACTCTCACACTGAAACAGGTTTCTAATTCCCTAACTCTCACACTGAAACAGGTTTCTAATTCCTGAAATCAGTGCTGGGATCTTTGTGGTTTGTAATATATATAAATGATCTGGAGGAAAATGTAGGTGGTCTGGTTAGTAATTTTGCGGATGGCACCAAAATTAGTGGATTTGCAGATAGTGAGGAGAATTGTCAAAGGATACAGTGGGATATAAATAAATTGTTGATTTTGGACAGAGAAATATCAGATGGAGTTTAATCCAAACAAATGTGAGGTGATCTATTTTAGAAGATCAAATTCAGGTGCAAGTTATACAATAATTGGCAGTCATGTTTTGGAGGTAAAAACAATGACTACAGATGCTGATGAAGGGCTTTTGCCTGAAACATCGATTTCGAAGCTCCTTGGATGCTGCCTGACCTGCTGTGCTCTTCCAGCACCACTGATCCAGAGTCATGTTTTGGAGCCATCAGGCTCTCAAAACCAATCACAACATTGTCATCAAACCAGCAGATAAAGGAGGAGCCATTGTCATTCAGAATAGAACAGATTACTGCAAGGAAGTGTACCGACAACTGAACAACCAGGAACACTACAGGCAACTACCAGCTGATCCGACCAAAGAACACACCCGAGAATTAAACACACTGATCAGAACTTTGGATCCAGTCCTTCAGAGCTCCCTACGCGCCCTCATCCCACCTGCTTCTCGTGTAGGCGACTTCTACTGCCTTCCAAAGGTACACAAAGCCAACACACCAGGATGTCCCATCGTGTCGGGCAATGGGACCCTATGTGAGAATCTCTGGCTATGTGTGGAAGGCATCTTAAAACCTATTGTACAGGGGATCTCCAACTTCTGTCGCGACACTACGGATTTCTTACAGAAACTCAGCACCCACGGACCAGTCGAACCGGGAACATTCCTCGTCACAATGGATGACTCAGCACTCTACACCAGCATCCCCCACAAAGATGGCATCGCGGCAACAGCCTCAGTACTCAACACCAACAACTGCCAATCTCCAAACACCATCCTA
>NC_057710.1:3452449-3454343 GCF_004010195.1 Chiloscyllium plagiosum
TGTGAGAGTTAGGGAATTAGAAACCTGTGTTTCAGAGTGAGCGTTAGGGAAATAAGAAATCTGTGTTTCAGACTGAGAGTTAGGGAATTAGAAACCCATGATTCAGAGTGAGAATTAGCGAATTGGAAATCTGTGTTTCATAGAACATAGAAAAGTACAGCACAGAACAGGCCCTTTGGCCCACGATGTTGTACCGAGATTTAATCCTCGTGTAAAATATCGTCACTTAACCCTACGCACCTCGCTACTCACTGCTATCCATGTGCATGTCCAGCAGTCGCTTAAATGTCCCCAATGACTTCGCTTCCACCACCACCGCTGGCACCGCATTCCATGCATTCACAACTCTCTGCGTAAAGAACCTAGCACTGACGTCTCCTTTCTACCTTCCTCTAATATCTTCAAACTATGACTTCTCGTGCCAGTCAATCCTGCCCTAGAGAGAAATCTCTGGCTATTGAGAGTTAGGGAATTAGAAACCTGTGATTCAATATGAGAATTAGGGAATTAGAAACCTGTTTCAGTGTGAGAGTTAGGGAAGTAGAAATTTGATTTTCATTGAGAGAGTTAGGGAATTAATAACCTGTTTCGATGTGGGTGTTCAGGAATTAGAAAATGGCAAATATAAACAAATAAACCAGTTTAAGAAAAGGTTCAATGGACCTGAAACAGTATTCTAATTCCTTAACTAATCCAGGTGATTATCGGCCAGTGAACTTGTCATCAAGGTGGGGAAGCTGTTGGAGAAGATACTAGAGACAGGATTTATTCACATTTGGAAGTGAAGGGATTTATTAGTAATAGCCGGGTGGGTTTGCACAGGGAAGACCATGTCTCACCAAATTGTTGGAGTTTTTTGAGGGGGTGACAAGAATAATTGATGAGGGAAGGGCAGTGGATGTTGTCCACAGGGACTTTAATTAAAGTGTTTGATAAGGTACATCTTGGCGGGCTGGTACAAAAAGTGAAGTCCCATGGGATCCGGGGTGAGCTGGCTCGACAGATCCAGAGATGAAAGTGAGGACTGCAGATCAGGGTCAAGATTAGAGTGGTGCTGGAAAAGCACAGCAGATCAGGCAACATCCGAAGAGCAGGGAAATCAATGCTTCGGTCAAAGGGCCTTCATCAGGAATGAGGCTTCGGTGTGAGAGTTAGGGAATTAGAAACCTGTTTCAGTGTGAGAAACATCGATTTTCCTGCTCCTCGGATGCTGCCTAACCTGCTGTGCTTTTCCAGCACCACTCTAACCTTGACTAGATGGATCCAGAGCTGGCTTCGTCATAGAAGACAGAGTAGCAGTAAAAGGGTGCTTTTCAGAATGGAGATCAGTAACAAGTGGTGTTCCTCAGGGATCAGTGCTGGGATCTTTGTGGTTTGTAATATATATAAATGATCTGGAGGAAAATGTAGGTGGTCTGGTTAGTAATTTTGCGGATGGCACAAAAATTGGTGGAGCTGCAGATAGTGAGGAGAATTGTCAAAGGATACAGTGGGATATAGATAAATTGTTGATTTTGGACAGAGAAATATCAGATGGAGTTTAATCCAAACAAATGTGAGGTGATGCATTTTAGAAGATCAAATTCAGATGCAAGTTATACAATAATTGGCAGTCATGTTTTGGAGGTAAAAACAATGACTACAGATGCTGATGAAGGGCTTTTGCCTGAAACATCGATTTCGAAGCTCCTTGGATGCTGCCTGACCTGCTGTGCTCTTCCAGCACCACTGATCCAGAGTCATGTTTTGGAGCCATCAGGCTCTCAAAACCAATCACAACATTGTCATCAAACCAGCAGATAAAGGAGGAGCCATTGTCATTCAGAATAGAACAGATTACTGCAAGGAAGTGTACCGACAACTGAACAACCAGGAACACTACAGGCAACTACCA
>NC_057710.1:3456979-3458897 GCF_004010195.1 Chiloscyllium plagiosum
AAGTGAAACTATCACTGTATTCTAACAGATGAAATGCTTAACAGACAATCAATTCTTCAATGTATAATTTCAGTTACATCACACTGTAAATTTTTGCTATAAATTCTGTGTTACGATTGAGCCCTCCACAATCACCTGATGAAGGAGCGTCGCTCCGAAAGCTAATGTGCTTCCAATTAAACCTGTTGGACTATAACCTGGTGTTGTATGATTAATAATTGGCAGAACTCTGAGACATAGAGGGATCCGGATGCACAGGTCCACAGATCCCTGAAAGTGAAAGCACAGTTGGATAAGGTGTTCAAGAGGAATGCAGCACGCTTGTACTCATCAGGCAGGGCATCGAATATAAAGGTTGGCAAGTTATGTTACAGCTGTATAAAACTTTAGTTCGGCCACATTTGGAATATTGTATCCAGTTCTGATCGTGTCGTTACCAGAAGGATATGGAGACTTTGGAGTGGGTGCAGAGAGGTTTTACCAGAATGTTGCCTGGTCTGGATGATTTAGTTATGAGGAGAGATTGGATAAACTCGGATTGTTTTAACTGGAAAAACAGAGCCTGAGGGGTGACCAGATAAAGGTCTACGAAATTATCAGAGGCATAGATAGGATGGAGAGTCAGAGACTTTTCCCAGGATAGAAACATCAACTACAAGAGGGCACAGGTTTAAGGTGAGGGGGGGACAGTTTACGAGAGAAGTGTGGGCGGCACGGTGGCACAGTGGTTAGCACTGCTGCCTCACAGCGCCTGAGACCTGGGTTCAATTCCCGCCTCAGGCGACTGACTGTGTGGAGTTTGCACGTTCTCCCCGCGTCTGCGTGGGTTTCCTCCGGGTGCTCCGGTTTCCTCCCACAGTCCAAAGATGTGCAGGGTCAGGTGAATTGGCCATGCTAAATTGCCCGTAGTGTTAGGTAAGGGGTAAATGTAGGGGTATGGGTGGGTTTCGCTTCAGCGGGTCGGTGTGGACTTGTTGGGCCGAAGGGCCTGTTTCCACACTGTAATGTAATGTAATCTAATCTCATCAATGTTTTTCACCCAGAGGGTGATGGGTGCCAGGAATGCACTGTCAGTGATGGAGATGGAAGCAGGCACATTAGCACCATTTTAAGGCATATTTTGATAGACACATGAACAGGGGCAAACTGAGCGATTCAAACCGCACATGGGCAATATGTGTTGGGGTTTAGATTAGAGTGGTGCTGGAAAAGCACAGCAGCTCAGGCAGCATCCGAGGAGCAGGAAAATCGGCGTTTCGGGCAAAAGCCCTTCATCAGGAATAGAGGCAGGAAGCCTCCAGGATGGAGAGATAAATGGAGTGGGGTGGGGTTGGGGAGAAGGTAGCAAAGAGTACAATCGGTGAATGGGGATGGGGATGGAGGTGATAGATTAGATTACTTACAGTGATAGGTCAGAGGGGAGGGTGGCGCGGATAGGTGGGAAGGGAGATTGGCAGGTAGGACAGGTCATGAGGGCGGTGCTGAGCTCGAAGGTTGGAACTAGGGTGAGGTGGGGGGAGGGGAAATGAGGAAACTGTTGAAATCCACATTGATACCCTGGGGTTGAAGTGTTCCGAGGCGGAAGGTGAGGCATTCTCCCTCCAAACGTCTGGTGGTGAGGGAGCGGCGGTGGAGGCGGCCAAGAACCTGCATGTCCTCGGCAGAGTGGGAGGGGGAGTTGAAATGTTGGACCGCGGGGCGATGGGGTAGATTGGTGCAAGTGTTCTGGAGATGTTCCCTAAAGCGTTCTGTGAGGAGGCGTCCAGTCTCCCCAATGTACAGGAGACTGCATCAGGAGCAACGGATACAATAAATGATATTGGTGGATGTGCAGGTGAAACTTTGATGGATGTGGAAGGCTTCTTTTGGGCCTTGGAAGGTGAGGGAGGGGGTGTGGGCACAGGTTTTGCAATTCCTG
>NC_057710.1:3459192-3470733 GCF_004010195.1 Chiloscyllium plagiosum
GTCCAGGAGGGGGAGGGAGGTGTCAGAGATGGTCCAGGTAAATTTAAGGTCAGGGTGGAATGTGTTGGTGAAGTTGATGAATTGCTCAACCTCCTCGCGGGAGCATGAGGTGGCGCCAATGCAGTCATCAATGTAGCGAAGGAAGGGGTGGGGAGTGGTGCCGGTGTAATTATGGAAGATCAACTGTTCTATGTAGCCAACAAAGAGACAGGCATATCTGGGGCCCATACGTGTGCCCATGGCTACCCGTTTGGTCTGGAGGAAGTGGGAGGATTCAAAGGAGAAATTGTTAAGGGTGAGGACCAGTTCGGCCAAACGAATGAGAGTGTCGGTGGAGGGGTACTGTTGGGAACGTCTGGAGAGGAAAAAACGGAGGGCTTGGAGGCCCTGGTCATGGCGGATGGAAGTGTAGAGGGATTGGATATCCATGGTGAAGATGAGGCATTGGGGACCGGGAAAACGGAAGTCTTGGAGGAGGTGGAGGGCGTGAGTGGTGTCTCGAACGTATGTGGGGAGTTCCTGGACTAGGGGGGATAGGACAGTCCCGGCAGCAGTTGGAAATGAAGAGGTCGAGGGCAGGTAATAGGCCAGCGCGGGGTGTCGGGTCTACATAAGGATTAGGAATCGGTGCAGACTTGGTGGGCTGAAGAGCCTGCTCCTGTGCTGTACTGAATTGTATAACTCACACATCAAATCAGAGGTTTCGCTTCCCTAACCCTCCGATCGTAACCCGATTTTATAATACATTAATACCAAAAATTGACAAGTTTCCTAATAACTCCACTCTCACATCAAAACCATTTTCTAGTAAAGTACTTTCACACTGAAACACAAATTTCTAACAGTCTGACCCTCACATCGAAGCAGTTTACTAATACCCTGACTTATACAATTCACAAGAAAGCCACTTCCATGTGAGTTAGGATGTTAATAAATGGTCTCAATGTGAGAATTCAAGAACTAGATAATGTTTAATATCAAAAAACAAACCAGTTTAGAAAAACAGTCACAGGACTGAAAACAGGTTCCTAATCCCCTGTCTCTCTCACTAAAACAAGGTTTCCTTGTACAATAACTCTGCTACAGTGCACTCACATTCCTCTCTTGATAATCCAATGTCTAGCCTCCTTAACCTGGGATGCTCACTCCTGTCCTAACCTTGTGCTTATTGGAAGCTCATTGTGTCAGTAATCCTTGTGAATGACACTATTCCCACCCCGTCTGTACCTTGGAGAATGGAGGACCTCCATTTCCAAATGCTACTTTATTTCCTTTGATTCTGGACTGGAATCATTCACATGGTGTCTCCACAGCCTCAGACCTGCTGAGTTCCTCCAGCATTGTCTCTGTTTATTACTTGGTTTGATCTATTTTTTTCATGCCTGCACCTGCCAGGTTCCAGAGGAATATGAGGAAATGGCCTGATTTCAAGGCCTCACCTTGTTTGGAATCACTGCTCGCCCAGTTCAGGGACCATCAGAGGTGTAGCGAACAATCCATACACCTGAGCAGGCCTGAGGCCTGTGTTGTCCTCCATGCTAGACCTCCGGCTTGGTCCCAGTTATACCCCAGAAAGCCCAAGGAGCAAAACATCAGGAGGCTGGTCATCACACAGAGACCTTCAGGTGAGACTGGGCCTGATGGGAAGTGGGCAGCCTGCTGATAGAGAGCTTTGGGAATATAGTCACGGGTAACCCCCAGACTAGGTAACGATGTAATAAAATTCTTTCGCTCAAGAACATGAGGTTGGAGCTGATGGATAATCTACAACTTCAGGAGTACTTTTACTGAAACAATCCTTTTAATTTCCAAACTTAGCAAAGCAAGAATTGAAATTCTCAAATGCAGGGAGTGGGAACTGAAGTTCCGTTTACCTTGATCTGTGATTCAATACGTGGAAGGGTAGTGGAAAATCCTGCATCAGTAATTGGGAAAAGGAAAGTTAACGAGAAAGCTTGGCAGGATTTTAGAGAAAGTGTTGGGGAGTGGGATTAATTAGATAGCAGACACAGACATAATGGGGTGAATGGCCTGTGTTTGCTAATGTGTACTAGATGGAGTGATGTAAACACAACAGCACTGCCCTGCAGACTGGGACGTTAGTGGTACTTTCAAAGGCAGAAACACACAAGTGGCTGAGTGCATTAAATCATTCCATTTCCGTTCAGGGCAACGTTTCCCACATTCCTGATCCCCTGTTAACTCACCTCTCCATCATCCGTCAGGAGACTGTGAAGGTGCTGATCACTCTCTTCAGTGGCGGCACATAGAAACAGATTAGAACAGAGAATCAGAGAATCACACTGCACTGGAGGAGGCCATTCTGTCCATCATACCTGTCTCAATGCTTATAGCTAATGGTCCAGTCAGTCGGTGCTCTCTGACCTCTCACCACCTTATCGAGGTTTATAAAATCATGAGGGGCATGGATAGGATAAGTAGATAAGGTCTTTTCCCCAGGGTGGGGGAATCCAGAACTAGAGGGTATAGGTTTAGGGTGAGAGGGGAAAAATATAAAAGAGACCTAAGGGGCAACCTTTTCACACAGAGGGTGGTACGTGTATGGAATGAGATGCCAGAGGATGTGGTGGAGGCTGGTACAATTACACCATTTAAAAGGCATCTGGATGGGTATATGAATTGGAAGAGTTTAGCGGGATATGGGCCAAATGCTGGCAAATGGGAATAGATTAGGTTGGGCCTGGACGGGTTGGACCTGCTGTGCTTTTTCCAATGTCACGCTTTATCGAATGTCTATCACCTCCTGACTCCCCAAAGCCTTTCCACCACCTACAAGGCACAAGTCAGGAGGGGTTGGAATACTCCCCACTTGCCTGGATGGGGGCAGCTCCAACAACACTCAAGAAGCTCGACACCATCCAGGACAAAGCAGCCCAGCACCACATCCACAAGCATCCCCTCCCTCCACCACCGACGCTCAGTAACAGCAGGGGGGACCATCTACAAGATGCCCTGCAGGAATTCACCAAAGATCCTCAGACAGCACCTTCCAAACCCACGACCATTTCCATCGAGAAGGACAAAGACAGCATGGGACAACATCTCCTGCAGGTTCCCATCCAAGCCACTCACCATCCTGACTTGGAAATATATCGCCGTTCCTTCACTGTCACTGGGTCAAAATCCTGGAATTCCCTCCCTCAGGGCATTGTGGGTCAACCCACAGCACATGGACTGCAGCGGTTCAAGAAGGCAGCTCACCCCCACCTTCTCAAGGGGCAATTAGGGACAGGCAATAAATACTGGGCCCAGCCAGTGACACCCAAAGTCCTGTAAACCATTAAAACAAATTCCCTCTGGAGTCATAGAGTCGTAGAGTCATACAGATGTACAGTACGGAAACTTACCTTTTCGTCTAACTCGTCCATGCCGACCAGATATCCCAATCCAATCTAGTCCCACCTGCCAGCACCCGGACCATATCCCTCCAAACCCATCATTCCAGAAACCCGGCATATGTCTCTGAAGTGGGGCTTGACTCCCTCTGGTTCATGGAGGGAGCACTGTCCGCTGAGACACAGTGCCTAATTGGATGCTGACAGGAGAGTGAATGTCACAGAGTGACGTTGACCAATCGGTTTCCTAAACAAGTAAGCTCCTACCTCATTAGGAGCTCATTGTCAGCCTGCAGATAGGCCCTGTGCTCCATCCTCAGAACCTAGGCTGTGGGCCCAGCATGATTTACAGTTACTGAGGGGGCCACGTGTCAGGAGGAAGCTGAAGGAAAGGAACAAGCTGGTGCAGAACATTCCCATAAATGTGTTGAGCAACGCAATGTTTTCACTTTGTTTTTCAAGCATTAAGGAACAAGAAGTATGATCAGCATCCTGGAGTTTCCCATTGACCAGAAACTCAACTCTCTTGGCCATGTTAATACTTTCGGGACAAGGGCAGGTCAGAGCCACACAGTCACAGAGCGGTACAGCACGGAAACCATTGAATGTCAAGGGGCTGGTAACTAGATTCGATAAAGTGTGACATTGGAAAAAGCGCAGCATCAGGGGAGCAGGAGAGTCAACATTTCGGGCAGGACCCTTCAGAATGTCTATTATTGGAGATGGTCATTTCCTGGCATTTGGGTGGACGGGGTGATCTGACCATTTATTAATCAAATCTGAATATTGCTAAGGTCTTGCATTTTGGAGATGAGTTAATTGACCTCCAGCCATCTTCCGATATGCCAGTGATGATTGCAATCAGTAGAGAGTTTGCCCCCTCCCCGGTACCCATTGATGCCAGTTTTGCCTGGGCACCTTGATGTTAAATGTGGCCTGGATGACCAGGACTGTCACTGCTTCCACCATCTCCTCTGGCATCACGCCCCAGACACTCACCACCCTTTGTGTAAAACACTGCTTCATAGATCTCTTACAAACTACCCCCCCCACCCACCTCACACCTTGAACCTGCGTCCCTCTCCCCTCCCCTCTGGAATTCAGTTCTCTTGGCCATGTTTGAGCCAATGCTGTAATGAGATCAGGAGCTGAGTGGCGGAATACAGACTGGGCATCAGTGAGCGGATTATTTGCTAAATGGGGATCAAGTAAAGCAGTAGTCCATGTCCTGAGCCCTGGGAAATCCCACATTATAGCTTCCTCCTTTGGTCTGAGTAATCACTCTCAGTACTTTTGATCAGATCTGACCGAAGGGCACGATTGAAACAAGAACTCTCTCTCTCTCTCTCTCTTTCTTCACACTTGCTAAGTATTCCCAGCATGTTATGTTTAATTTCGTTGCTCACTGCTGATTATGTCATGTCACTCCCTTGACTTCAGAAACATGATGCCACTCTCCTTATTGTTCCATGGACTTCAACTCTGCCTACAAACCAATGGCATAGCTATTACTAAATTGTCTTTTAAAAGTCCATATTACTTGCTAAAAGACCTCCGCTGACAGTGGTACCTACCACCCTCTCTGTAAATAACCTACCTGACGTATCTCCTTTAACATCAGGATATAATCACACAACATCAGGATATAGTCCAACAGGTTTATTTGGGACTTGTACTTTCAAGTAAACCTGTTGGACTATAACCTGGTATTGCGTGATTTTTAACTTTGTCACCCCAGCCCAACATAGATCATAGTCCTTGTTTGCTATGATCTGCCTATACTGCTCACAAAACAAAACTTTTGACTGTACTTAGGTGCATGCGACTATAATCAATCAAATCAAATCAACATCTTTCCTTTAGTGCAGTGACCAGAACTGTACCCAATACTCTAAAGTGGCCTTATTAGAGTCTTGTACAGCTGCAACACAACATGCCAACTTTTATACTTAATGCCCTGATCAATGAAGGCAAGCATGCCATCTTTACCACCCTATCCACTTGTGCTGTCGCTTTCTGGGAGCTCTGGACTCGCACCCCAAGATCCCTCTGTATAACTAGGTTCCACACATTTACTGTGTACTTTCCTCTCGTATTTGATCTCCCAAAATGCTTCACTTCACTCTTGCCCAGATTAAACTCCATCTGCCATTTATCCACCCAATTTTCCAACTGATGCATATCCTGTTATGCCCTTTGACAAACCTCCTCACTATTTACAACTCTATTTTTATGTCAACCACAAACTTACTAATCAGACCACCTACATTTTCATCTGAATCACTTATAAATGTTACGAACAACAGGGGTTCCAGCGCCAATCCCAATGGAACACCGCTGGTCACAGATCTCCAGTCGGATAAAGACACACTCCACAATTCCCCTCTGCCTTCTGGGACAAAGCCAGTTCTTTATCCACCTTGCCAGCTCACCACAGATCCCATGTGACTTCACTTTATGTATCAGCCTGCCATGACGGACCTTGTCAAATTCTTTAGTTAGTTGGTGTAGACAATATTCATACCGGCAATCTCTCATCACTCACCTTCATCACTTCCTTAAAAAAAAACACCATCAAATTTGTGAGACAAGACTTCCCCTGAACAAAACCATGCTGATTATCCCAGATAAGTATACTTCTGTTCAGTAAATCCTACTCCAATAATTATCCTCTCGCTGATATAAAGCTCCTCTATAAACTGCAATGGTTTTATCAAGCATGACTGCTCTTTCATATGCCCGTGCTGACTCTGTCTGGCGCTGTCCTGTTAAGTTCAGGAGTTGGAGTGAGTGCTTACTCCATTCAGACAGTGACAGGCCTGGCCTTACAGAACCAGGACATAAATCAGACTGAACTTATCAGCAAGAGCCTCTCCGATCAGACTTCAGACAATGCTGGAACACTCTCACAATCAGCAGCAGAGCAGCGAGTGAGTGTAGAGATCATCCTCAGAAAGAGAGATCAGCCTCAATCTTCCACAGTAACCCAGTGCTGTTTCTGTCCAGTCCCTGAGAGAGAGGTAAAACAGTGTACAGGTACCTGAGAGTCGTGGTGAGTTGGCATGCTCTATAATCCAACCACAACCAACGCTATCCATGGCAGCCCCATCAAACAAAATCTGGAAAAGGGACTGAGGCGGCTGGGCCACACAAGTAAAAGTTAGAAGCATGCAAATTTCAAGGAAGTGAAAGTAGGAATTTATAAATTAAGCGGTCACCAATTCTGACAGAACGAAAGGAGGACAGAGTAACTACACAGCTCAGAGACAGAGGATGACAGATGCAGATAAATGTTAATTACACTGTTCCCACAGACAGAGGGATAACACAGTGTGAAATTACACTGTTCCCAGAGACAGAGAGATAACACAGTGTAAAATTACACTGTTCCCAGAGACAGAGGGATAACACAGTGTGAAATTACACTGTTCCCACAGACAGAGATAACACAGTGTGAAATTACACTGTTTCCACAGACAGAGAAATTACACTGTTCCCACAGACAGAGATAACACAGTGTGAAATTACACTGTTCCCACAGACAGAGATAACACAGTGTGAAATTACACTGTTCCCACAGACAGAGATAACACAGTGTGAAATTACACTGTTCCCACAGACAGAGATAACACAGTGTGAAATTACACTGTTCCCACAGACAGAGATAACACAGTGTGAAATTACACTGTTCCCACAGACAGAGATAACACAGTGTGAAATTACACTGTTCCCACAGACAGAGATAACACAGTGTGAAATTACACTGTTCCCACAGACAGAGATAACACAGTGTGAAATTACACTGTTCCCACAGACAGAGATAACACAGTGTGAAATTACACTGTTCCCACAGACAGAGATAACACAGTGTGAAATTACACTGTTCCCACAGACAGAGATAACACAGTGTGAAATTACACTGTTCCCACAGACAGAGATAACACAGTGTGAAATTACACTGTTCCCACAGACAGAGATAACACAGTGTGAAATTACACTGTTCCCACAGACAGAGATAACACAGTGTGAAATTACACTGTTCCCACAGACAGAGATAACACAGTGTGAAATTACACTGTTCCCACAGACAGAGATAACACAGTGTGAAATTACACTGTTCCCACAGACAGAGATAACACAGTGTGAAATTACACTGTTCCCACAGACAGAGATAACACAGTGTGAAATTACACTGTTCCCACAGACAGAGATAACACAGTGTGAAATTACACTGTTCCCACAGACAGAGATAACACAGTGTGAAATTACACTGTTCCCACAGACAGAGATAACACAGTGTGAAATTACACTGTTCCCACAGACAGAGATAACACAGTGTGAAATTACACTGTTCCCACAGACAGAGATAACACAGTGTGAAATTACACTGTTCCCACAGACAGAGATAACACAGTGTGAAATTACACTGTTCCCACAGACAGAGATAACACAGTGTGAAATTACACTGTTCCCACAGACAGAGATAACACAGTGTGAAATTACACTGTTCCCACAGACAGAGATAACACAGTGTGAAATTACACTGTTCCCACAGACAGAGATAACACAGTGTGAAATTACACTGTTCCCACAGACAGAGATAACACAGTGTGAAATTACACTGTTCCCACAGACAGAGATAACACAGTGTGAAATTACACTGTTCCCACAGACAGAGATAACACAGTGTGAAATTACACTGTTCCCACAGACAGAGATAACACAGTGTGAAATTACACTGTTCCCACAGACAGAGATAACACAGTGTGAAATTACACTGTTCCCACAGACAGAGATAACACAGTGTGAAATTACACTGTTCCCACAGACAGAGATAACACAGTGTGAAATTACACTGTTCCCACAGACAGAGATAACACAGTGTGAAATTACACTGTTCCCACAGACAGAGATAACACAGTGTGAAATTACACTGTTCCCACAGACAGAGATAACACAGTGTGAAATTACACTGTTTCCACAGACAGAGATAACACAGTGTGAAATTACACTGTTTCCACAGACAGAGATAACACAGTGTGAAATTACACTGTTTCCACAGACAGAGATAACACAGTGTGAAATTACACTGTTTCCACAGACAGAGATAACACAGTGTGAAATTACACTGTTTCCACAGACAGAGATAACACAGTGTGAAATTACACTGTTCCCACAGACAGAGACATAACACAGTGTGAAATTATACTGTTCCCACAGACAGAGATAACACAGTGTGAAATTACACTGTTCCCACAGACAGAGACATAACACAGTGTGAAATTATACTGTTCCCACAGACAGAGATAACACAGTGTGAAATTACACTGTTCCCACAGACAGAGACATAACACAGTGTGAAATTATACTGTTCCCACAGACAGAGATAACACAGTGTGAAATTACACTGTTCCCACAGACAGAGACATAACACAGTGTGAAATTATACTGTTCCCACAGACAGAGATAACACAGTGTGAAATTACACTGTTCCCACAGACAGAGAGATAACACAGTGTGAAATTACACTGTTCCCACAGACAGAGATAACACAGTGTGAAATTACACTGTTTCCACAGACAGAGATAACACAGTGTGAAATTACACTGTTCCCACAGACAGGGAGATAACACAGTGTGAAATTACACTGTTCCCACAGACAGAGACATAACACAGTGTGAAATTATACTGTTCCCACAGACAGAGATAACACAGTGTGAAATTACACTGTTCCCACAGACAGAGAGATAACACAGTGTGAAATTACACTGTTCCCACAGACAGAGAGATAACACAGTGTGAAATTACACTGTTCCCACAGACAGAGACATAACACAGTGTGAAATTACACTGTTCCCACAGACAGAGATAACACAGTGTGAAATTACACTGTTCCCACAGACAGAGAGATAACACAGTGTGAAATTACACTGTTCCCACAGACAGAGAGATAACACAGTGTGAAATTACACTGTGCCCAGAGACAGAGGGATAACACAGTGTGAAATTACACTGTTCCCAGAGACAGAGATAACACAGTGTGAAATTACACTGTTCCCACAGACAGAGATAACAGTGTGAAATTACACTGTGCCCAGAGACAGAGGGATAACACAGTGTGAAGTTACACTGTTCCCACAGACAGAGAGATAACACAGTGTGAAATTACACTGTGCCCAGAGACAGAGGGATAACATGTCTGACCCTATGATGGTGAGTAGGTCATTGATGATGCAGCTGAAGATGGCAGGGCCTAGAATCCTGAGGAACTCCTGCAGAGTTGTCCTGGAGCTGAGATGACTGACCTCCAGCAACCACAACCATCATCCTATGTGTCCGGTATAACTCTAACCAGCAGAGAGTTTGCCTCTGATACCTATTGACTCCTGTTTTGTTAGGGCTCCTCAATGCCACACTTGGCCGAATGCAGCCTTGATGTCAAGGGCTGTCCCTCTCCCCTCCCCTCTGGAGTTCAGCCCTTTTGTCCATGTTTGAACCAAGGCTGTAATGAGGTCAGGAGCTGAGTGACCCTGGTGGAACCCACACTGGGTGTCACTGAACAGCCTATTGCTATGTAATACACTACACAGCACTAACCATCTGGATGAAGGAACTGAGGGCATTCTGGTTAAGTTTGCAGATGATACAAAGGTAGGTAGAGGGACAGGTAGCACTGAGGAGGAAGGGAGGCTGCAGAAGGATTTGGACGGGTTAGGAGAGTGGGCAAAGAAGTGACAGATGGAGTATAACGTGGGAAAGTTGAAGACATGCACCTTAGTAGGAAGAATAGAGGCATGGACTGTTTACCAAATGGGGAGATACTCAGAAGTCTGAAGTGCAAAGAGACTTGGGAGTCCTAGTCCAGGATTCTCTCAAGATAAACTTGCAGGTTGAGTCAGTAGTTAGGAAAGCAAATGCAACAATGTCATTTATTTTGAGAGGACTTCACTCTGGCATCATCTCCACGATGCTGCCAGACCTGCTGAGCTTTTCCAGCAACTTCTGTTTTAGTCTCTGATTTACAACACCTGCAGTTCTTTTTGGGTTTTCTTTAATTAAGGACCTGTCTACGCCCCCCCCCCCCCCCCCCGCAGGCGGTTGTAAGTCGGTCACTATTTCAAAAAGAGCGAGGGAGATCCCACAGAGTCCAGACAGCATAGCGGCTCAGTGGTTAGCACTGCTGCCTCACAGCACCAGGGTCCCAGGTTCGATTCCGGCCTTGGGTGACTGCCTGTGTGGAGTTTGCACATTCTCCCCGTGTCTGCGTGGGTTTCCTCCCACAATCCAAAGATGTGCAGGTTAGATAAACTGTCCATAGTATTAGGTGCATTAGTCAGGGGTGAATATAGGGTAGGGGAATGGATCTGGGTGGGTTACTCTTCGGACGGCTGGTGTGGACTTGTTGGGCCGAAGGGCCTGTTTCCACACTGTAGGGAATCTAATCTGATATTTATCCATCCTATCCAATCACTGTCCTCCTGCTGTTTGTGGGATCAAGCAGAACCAGGAGATCTGAAACAAATCGAAGAGAAATCGCTGGAGAAACTCAGCAGGTCTGGCAGCATCTGTAAGAGAGAGAGAGAAAAACAGAGTTAACGTTTCGGGTCCAGTGACTCTCCATTAGAACTCTGTTTGTGGGAGTTTGCTGACCACAGATTTCCTGAGACGGTTGCTTGTGAAGGGTTTTGGGATAGCGAGAGGTCATGACAGACGCTGTAAGTGAGCCTGTTCCTCGTTCTTGCTCACAGTGATCTTTGTTCCTGCTTTCAGAAACCCATACAGGACGCTCCGCAAGGTGAGAGCTGCTGATGTGGAAGTGGTGAATGACAGATTTAGTTGAATAAAGAAGTGACAGAGAGCAGCTTAACCAACCTCACGTCAGGCTGTTGTTAATTAGAAATACCGGGTTAGGCCTGAGATGGTGATGCTGCGGGAGTTATTATCGTGAGAGGCACAAAATGGTCTCAGCTCCAACAAATTACCAGAAACTGCACTGCAGGAACAGTAGGAGGCCATTCAGCCCCTCCAGGCTGTTACACAGGGACAGCAGGAGGCCATTCAGCCCATCAAGGCTCGTCCACATAAAAGCAGGAGGCCATTCAGCCCTTCAGGGACTGTTACACAGGAATAACCCTCAAGGCTGTTTTACACACACACACACACACACACAAACACACGCACTCCC
>NC_057710.1:3474009-3477222 GCF_004010195.1 Chiloscyllium plagiosum
AAGGGGTGTGGGATGAGTGAGGGAAGCAGACAGAGGATGTTTCCTGGCCTTGAAGAAGGGGGCAGATTGTCAGCGAGGGAGAGGTAGGGGGTGGGGTGGGGTGGGGTGGGGTGGGGTGGGGTGGGGTTGGGTGGGAGGTCCTCACAGGTGGGTGCTGCTCTCCTCCTTGTTCTCCCGGGACTCCCGCGGATAGAACTCAGACACAATATTCCCCGGAATCCTCTTCAGCATCTCCTTCGGGAAAATCCGTAGCAGCTGCCACCCAATGTCCAGGGAATCGAAGATTGACCGGTTCTCATAAGGTCCTGAGACAGAAATTACCCGTGAGAACGACATAGGGACAGCAGGAGGCCATTCAGCCCCTAGAGGCTGGTACAAAGAAAGAGCAGGAGGCCATTCAGCCACCTGAGGTTGGTACAAAGAAAGAGCAGGAGGCCATTCAGCCCCTCAAATCTGTTGCAGTGGAACCACAGGAGGCCATTCAGCCCCTCAAGCCTGTTATACTGGGACAGGAGGAGGTTGTGGTCCATTTTGGTATTAACAAAGTAGGCAGAGAGATAGAGATGAGGTCCTGCAAAGGGATGCCAGGGTAGGGGAATTGGAAAGGCAGGAGCTGTTGGGTTATAATCTTGGGATTACTCACTGTGCCACATTACAGTGAGGCTAGGAGCAGGCAGTTGGTTCAGGTAAATACACAGCCTAAGAGCTGCTATGGGAGAGAGCTCCTGGATTATTGTGACTCCTTCCCAAGTGGGGCAGCTTCTTACCTTGGACAATGAAGTTCTTCTCAAACTTCTGCAGAAATTCCAGGTACAGGAGGTCATCAGAGGTCAAAGCCTCTTCACCCACCACGGCCTTCATAGCTTGGACATCCTTTCCAATGGCATAGCAGGCGTACTGTCCAGGAGAAAGAGGGAAAGCCGGACTGGTTACAGAGAGAGAGGAGGAAACACAGAGTACTGTGTGGGGACATAGTGAGAATCCAAAAGGTTAGAAACATCCCAGCACACTCCCTCCTCAAACTATCACACTCCCTCCACATCCCAGCACACTCCCTCCACATCCCAGCACACTCCCTCCACATCCCAGCACACTCCCTCCTCAAACTATCACACTCCCTCCACATCCCAGCACACTCCCTCCTCAAACTATCACACTCCCTCCACATCCCAGCACACTCCCTCCTCAAACTATCACACTCCCTCCACATCCCAGCACACTCCCTCCTCAAACTATCACACTCCCTCCACATCCCAGCACACTCCCTCCTCAAACTATCACACTCCCTCCACATCCCAGCACACTCCCTCCTCAAACTATCACACTCCCTCCACATCCCAGCACACTCCCTCCTCAAACTATCACACTCCCTCCACATCCCAGCACACTCCCTCCTCAAACTATCACACTCCCTCCACATCCCAGCACACTCCCTCCTCAAACTATCACACTCCCTCCACATCCCAGCACACTCCCTCCTCAAACTATCACACTCCCTCCACATCCCAGCACACTCCCTCCTCAAACTATCACACTCCCTCCACATCCCAGCACACTCCCTCCTCAAACTATCACACTCCCTCCACATCCCAGCACACTCCCTCCTCAAACTATCACACTCCCTCCACATCCCAGCACACTCCCTCCTCAAACTATCACACTCCCTCCACATCCCAGCACACTCCCTCCTCAAACTATCACACTCCCTCCACATCCCAGCACACTCCCTCCTCAAACTATCACACTCCCTCCACATCCCAGCACACTCCCTCCTCAAACTATCACACTCCCTCCACATCCCAGCACACTCCCTCCTCAAACTATCACACTCCCTCCACATCCCAGCACACTCCCTCCTCAAACTATCACACTCCCTCCACATCCCAGCACACTCCCTCCTCAAACTATCACACTCCCTCCACATCCCAGCACACTCCCTCCTCAAACTATCACACTCCCTCCACATCCCAGCACACTCCCTCCTCAAACTATCACACTCCCTCCACATCCCAGCACACTCCCTCCTCAAACTATCACACTCCCTCCACATCCCAGCACACTCCCTCCTCAAACTATCACACTCCCTCCACATCCCAGCACACTCCCTCCTCAAACTATCACACTCCCTCCACATCCCAGCACACTCCCTCCTCAAACTATCACACTCCCTCCACATCCCAGCACACTCCCTCCTCAAACTATCACACTCCCTCCACATCCCAGCACACTCCCTCCTCAAACTATCACACTCCCTCCACATCCCAGCACACTCCCTCCTCAAACTATCACACTCCCTCCACATCCCAGCACACTCCCTCCTCAAACTATCACACTCCCTCCACATCCCAGCACACTCCCTCCTCAAACTATCACACTCCCTCCACATCCCAGCACACTCCCTCCTCAAACTATCACACTCCCTCCACATCCCAGCACACTCCCTCCTCAAACTATCACACTCCTCCCTAATCCCAGCACACTCTCTCTCCCTAATCCTATCACGATGCCTCATTTTGTTCATTCACAGGAGGTGGGTGTCACTAGAGCAACACTTATTGCCCATCCCTAATTGCCTGGGTTGGGGGTGGGGGGGGGATTGCTGTGAGTCTGGAGTCACATGTCGGCCAGTTTCCCTTCCCTAAATAGCATCAGTGAACCAGGTGGATTTTCTTGGTCAACAATTAACAATCATCATTAGACTCTTAATTCCACATGAATTCAAATTCCCCAATCTGCCATGGTGGGATTTGAACGTGGGTCCCCAGGACATTAGCTGGGTTTTTGGATGAATAAATCTAGCGATAGCACTAGTGGGCCAGCACCCCCCCCTCTCATTCTCTCCTCAATATCTGCTCTCCCTATCAATCTCACTCATCCATTCAACCTGATTTGAATGCTCCCTCTGAGGTCTCTGTTTCTGTTCCTTGTAGTTCATGTTGGTGCCCCCTGATGGGTGCTCTCTGTGTTTCATTCCCCTCCTTACCAGCTGATTGGACACGTCGGCGTGGTCTTTGCGAGTCATCCCCTCCCCAATAGCTGATTTCATCAGGCGGGAAAGTGAGGGGAGCACATTGATTGGTGGGTAGATCTGAAAGGGAAGCAGACACGTTGGCATTGGGAGCTACACAGGCAACACTGGGAGCGCGAACTGACCCAATCCATCGGTCTGTTTTCACAGCCCTCCCACTGCAACTATCAGATATCCCCGATCAG
>NC_057710.1:3477722-3482587 GCF_004010195.1 Chiloscyllium plagiosum
AAACATCGACTCTCCTGCTCCTCGGGTGCTGCCTGACCTGCTGTGCTTTTCCAGCCCCACACTTTTTGACTCTTCGTCACTATCCTATCCACCTGCGACTCCACTTTCAAGGAGCTATGAACCTGCGCTCCAAGGTCTCTTTATTCAGCCACACTCCACAGGACCTTACCATTAAGTGTATAAGTCCTACCCGGATTTGCCTTTCCAAAATGCATCACCTCGCATTTATCTGAATTAAACTCCATCTGCCACTTCTCAGCCCATTGGCCCATCTGGTCCAGATCCTGTTGTAATCTGAGGTAACCCTCTTCGCTGTCCACTATACCTCCAATTTTGGTGTCATCTGCAAACTTACTAACTGTACCTCTTATGCTCGCATCCAAATCATTTATGTAAATGATGAAAAACAGTGGACCCAGCACCGATCTTTGTGGCACTCCACTGGTCACAGGCCTCCAGTCTGAAAAACAACCCTCTATGATGATGCCATCACTTTAAGAAGGCTATTTTGTCATTGGTTTTTTTTTGAAGAGAGATAGTAAAAGTAGAGGTGCCGAGGAGTCTGGGGGGTTAACAGTTTAATAACAGCTCTCCCAGTTCAGTTTTTTATAGTTTTTGTTAAGCTGTAGCAGTCACGGATGTTGTTCCCTCCTATCCGTAAGAATCTGTTTTTGAACTTAACTTTTTCCAAGCCACGTTTTTATGGTATGTTACTGTAACAGAACAGATAATGAGTTAAGTTGTTGTTTCAGGTCGGTTCAGTTTTCTAATGGTTAAGTTACTCTAAATTCTGCTTTTCTTTGTTCATGTTTCAACTGTAGTGTTTAAATAAATTCTGTTTTGCTTAAAGCAAGTGGATTGACCAGGTGCATCACGCCTGGAACACCCGCGTCACATCCGTCTTTAGCGTCAGGAAAAGTTAAGGTCTACGTTACCACCTTAACATATTTTGAAAGGGTCTGGCCTGACCCATAACACCTCCACCACCCTCTGTCTCCTACCTCTGAGCCAGTTCTGTGTCTAAGTAGCTAGTTCTCCCTGTTTTCCACGTGATCTAACCTTGCTAACCAGTCTCCCATGAGGAACCTTGTCAAACGCCTTACTGAAGTCCACATACAGAGGAACCACGATTATCTGATGGACAGAAGTGGGGAGTATTTCATTTTGTTAATCAAATACCAGTAATCGATGTCGGATAACATAACTAGCCAAGTATTGGGACCTTACGATCTTGTTTGGATAATCTGAAATGCGGTTAATCGAATGCCGAACAATTAAGGTTCCTCTGTAGATTACGTCCATCGCTCTGCCCTCATCAATCCTCTTTGTTACTTCTTCAAAAAACTCCATTAAGTTAGTGAAACACTAACTGGAATGAAATTCCCACACAAACTTTTGCTTCATTGGTAAACAGACAATTTGGTACAACACTGGAGTTAGGAACAAAAGGCCTTCTGTTTAATCTCTCTGTGCCCAGCTGAGCTTGGGTGGGGATAAGATCAGCAATACAGTGCCACCCATTGGAAAGGATATCAGGCAAATGTAGATATCAGGCAAGGAGCAAATTGAATTTATTGTCACGTGTACCAAGGCACAGTGAAAAGCTTTGTCACTCTCTGACTCTCCGAACCGAAATGAAACTATCACCCAGTGCCTTCAGGAGAGAAAACGGGAAGGAAGGAGTGAATGTGGAACAGTAAATCTCCGGGATATAACAGCTCAAAAGATTCTAAAATCCACCAGTTCGTTGAGCCATTAATCTTTTACCTCCCCCTTTATAACTTTGGCATGTCTTCCTTACATGGAATCAGTTAACCTTTTGTCAGTATTAGGTGAACCATAACATCCATCAGCTTTTGAATTTTCAGTAATTAGCGCTGGACATAACTCCCAGAAATCACATGGTGGAACCATTTTTAACCAGCATATCGAGTTCCTCATAGTTCGTTATTAAAAATAGATTTTCTCAGTACGGAGTTTGAGAGGAAGGAGCATTAATGACTGAGTCAGATATTGGGGGTGGGTTTTGGATTAGATTACTTACAGTGTAGAAACAGGCCCTTCGGTCCAACAAGTCCACACCGACCTGCCGAAGCGCAACCCACCCAGACCCATACCCCTACATTTACCCCTTACCTAACACTACGGGCAGTTTATCATGGCCAATTCACCTGACCTGCACATCTTTGGACTGTGGGAGGAAACCGGAGCACCCGGAGGAAACTCACGCAGACACGGGGAGAATGTGCAAACTCCACACAGTCAGTTGCCTGAGGCGGGAATTGAACCCGGGTCTCTGGCTCTGTGAGGCAACAGTGTTAACCACTGGGCCACCGTGCCGCCCAGTAACATCCTTTTGTTGAGAAGGATTAAGATAGGTTCTTGATGAGTGGGGGGTGGGGGCAAGGGTTATGGGGAGAAGGCAGGAGAACGATCTTGAGAAACATATCAGCCATGATCGAATGGTGGAGCAGAATCGATGGGCTGAATGGCCTACTTTTGTTCCTGTACCTTATGGTTTTATGGAGAGAATCATTGTGAGGATCGAAAAAGCAATTTTGATGGCTATTTTCTTTTTCAGGATGCGTACAGAACCCAGCCCTTGGAGATGAATGAGTCCGAGATGGTGCGGAAGGAGCTGGAACAGAGTGAGTTTCTGATCCTGATGTTAGAAACGCCACGTCTGTGTCAGGAACTTGTGACATTTTCAGTCATTAATGGGGGGGATATCAGGATTAAACCAAACTGGGCCACAGAGGGGAGGGTGGGAAGATAGGACAGGTCAAGTGAGGGGAAGAGACATGGTCAGAGGGTCAGTGTGCCATCAGCTGGCAACGGATGGAGAGAACGTCAGACATAGGAGAGAAAGAAAGAGAGACAGAGAGATAGAGAGATAAAGGAGACAAGATCAGACTGGACCAGCAGCAAGAGGGTCAGACTGGATGGGGAGAGAGAGAGAGAGAGAGGGTCAGACTGGATGGAAAGAGAGAGACAGACAGACAGAGAGGTCAGACTGGATGGAGGGAGACAGGATCAAGTTTAGTTTCCTGAATTCTAGCTATTGGACTGATAACCAACATGTCCCATCACGTGACCACAGTGATTCTGACTTATTTTCCCATCTCAGACTGATCGCCTCCCACTTCCTGCTCTTCAGAACCTGGAGGGGTCCCACATGGCACCAACCTGACCCTTTCAGGGTGATCCACCAGGTCTCGGTTTCTCCACAAGAAGGCCCCATTTCTCCAGCTCTACCCGAACCTGTTTGTACATGGTTCTAGCAGCACAGGAATCTGAATAAAACACTTACTGAGCAGTCGGCTTAAACCCTACTGTCTCCGTTTGAGAATTCGGGAATGACAGTTACACCACAGTAAAAGTGATCATGAATCTGTCAGCTGTCAGAAAACCCCATTAGGTCACTCAGTCCTCCAATCAGGGGAAATGTAGAGTAATAGGGGAGGGGAATGGGTCTGGGTGGGATTCTCGGTGTGGACTTGTCGGGCCGAAGGGCCTGTTTCCACACTGTAGAGATTCTAATTCCAATTCTAATGAGAAGGTTTAGTGTCCTTATCCAGTCTGCCCCACAGAGGAAGGCAGGGAGCTGAGTGACTGGAATACTATTACAGAACTCTGGGGTCGTGTCTTTGTATGACCCTGTTCACCAGCTGCTGAGGGTAAACGTGGAGGTGCAGACGGCGATGAAGAAGGGAAATGGTCTATTGGCCTTGATAGAGAGAGGGTTCGAATACAGGAACAATTCTACAGGTCCTGATGAAGGGCTTTTGCCTGAAACGTCGATCGCGAAGCTCCTTGGATGCTGCCTGAACTGCTGTGCTCTTCCAGCACCACTAATCCAGAAAATGGACGATGTTCCTGGTGACTGGGGAGTCCAGAACCAGGGGGTCACAGTCTAAGGATAGAGGGTTGGCCATTTTGGATTGAGCTGAGGAGAAATGTCTTCACCCTGCGCGTGGTGAAAGCAGTTGAAGCCAAAACATTAGATGTTTCCAAGAAGGAGTTAGGTTTGTTTTGCAGGCTAAAGGGATCAAAGGGCGTGAGGGAAAAAACGGGAACAGGGGACCGAGTTGGATGATCAGCCATGATGGTAATGAATGGTGGAGCAGGCTCGAAGGGCCGAATGGCCTACTGCTGCCCCTAGTCTCTATGTTTCAGTGACTGTGGACTCAGAGCTTCTCAGTAAAGGGCCATTCCTCTGGAAGTGGCTCAGCAGAAACGCTGAAGAGTGAGCCCCCTTCCTCAGTTTTCTGTCTGATGAGATGAGATGATGGCTTGGGTTAAATCCCTCTCGGCTTAGCTCAGAACCTGCCGTGCTTCCCTCAGATGAAGGCTGGGGAGTTGGGGGGGGTGGGGATGCTGAGAAACTGGCTTCCCCCGGTCTCTGGGCCTTCAGCTCTGCTCTGCTCTGCTCGTCCAACGCCCACTCAAACGGTCACCCTCCAGAGGCCACAGCAGCTGGTGACTGTCCCAGTTGGCTGTGGCAATGACCAATCACATTACACCTCACTGGCAGGTGACCAAGAGGCTGTGAGCCAATTGCCATTAAACCGTGTGGGTAGACATTATTAGTTTCACGCTGAGGAGATGCTGGTGGCACTCAGACCCTCTGAGTTGGTGACACAGGCATTGTCAGAAACCAGGAAAGAGCAGGTAAAAACAAGGGCTGCAGACGCTGGAAACCAGATTCTAGATCAGAGTGGTGCTGGAAAAGCACAGCAGGTCAAGCAGCATCCGAGGAGCAGGAAAATCAACGTTTCGGGCAAAAGCCCTTCATCAGGAATAGAGGCGGAGTGCCTGCAGGGTGGAGAGAGAAATGAGAGGAGGGTGGGGGTGGAGAGAAAGTA
>NC_057710.1:3482669-3483905 GCF_004010195.1 Chiloscyllium plagiosum
TCTGGTGGTGAGGGAACGGCAGTGAAGGAGGCCCAGGACTTCCATGTCCTCGGCAGAGTGGGATGGGGAGTGAAAATGTTCAGCCACGGGGCGGTGTGGTTGATTGGTGCGGGTGTCCTGGAGATGTTCCCTAAAGTGCTCTGCAATAAGGCGTCCAGTCTCACCAATGTAGAGGAGACCGCATCGGGAGCAACGGATACAATAAATGATATTAGTGGATGTGCAGGTAAAACTTTGATGGATGTGGAAGGCTCCTTTAGGATCTTAGATGGAGGGCGCAGGTTTTACAGTTCCTGCGGTGGCAGGGGAAGGTGCCAGGATGGGAGAGAGGGTTGTAGGGGGCCGTGGACCTGACAAGGTGGTCACGGAGGGAACGGTCTTTGCGGAAGGCGGAGAGGGGTGGGGAGGGAAATATATCCCTGGTGGTGGGGTCTGTTTGGAGGTGGTGGAAATGTCGGCAGATGATTTGGTTTATGCGAAGGTTGGTAGGGTGGAAGGTGAGCACCAGGGGCGTTCTGTCCTTGTTACGGTTGGAAGGGTGGGGTCTGAGGGCGGAGGTGCAGGATGTAGACGAGATGCGTTGGAGGGCGGTAGGAAGAGGTGTCCTCAAGTTGGTGTTTGGCTTCAGCGGTGTCGAGGTCAGTGCGCCAGACTACCACTGCGCCCCCTTTATCCGCTGGTTTGATGGTGGGGTTGGGATTGGAGCAGAGGGATTGGAGGGCTGCGCGTTGTGAGGGTGAGAGGTTGGAGTGGAGGAGGGGAGTCGACAGGTTGAGGCGGTTAATGTCCCGGCGGCAGTTGGAAATGAAGAGGTCGAGGGCAGGTAATAGGCCAGCGCGGGGTGTCCAGGTGGATGCAGTGTGTTGGAGATGGGCGAAGGAGTCCTCGGAAGGTGGGCGGGAGTCCTGATTGGACACCTCCTAGCAGAGCGCTTTAGGGAACATCTCCGGGACACCCGCACCAAACAACCACACTGCCCTGTGGCCCAACATTTCAACTCCCCCTCCCACGCTGCCGAGGACATGGACGTCCTGGGCCTCCTTCACCGCCGCTCCCTCACCACCAGACGCCTGGAGGAAGAACGCCTCATCTTCCGCCTCGGAACACTTCAACCCCAGGGCATCAATGTGGACTTCAACAGTTTCCTCATTTCCCCTCCCCCCACCTCACCCCAGTTCCAAACTACCAGCTCAGCACTGTCCCCATGACTTGTCCAGACTTGTCCTACCTGCCTAT
>NC_057710.1:3484385-3488674 GCF_004010195.1 Chiloscyllium plagiosum
CTCTCTCAAACACACACAAACACATACATATATACACATTCACACACACTCCACACACGCGCGCGAGCACACACACACACAAAGACACAAGCGCACTCTCACAGAAACACACACACACACTTTCACACACACACACTTTCACATACACTCACACATACACAATTTCACGCACATACACTTTCACACACGTGCACGCACACACTTTCACAGATACACACACCCTGAACGAATCTTAAACTACTCAGAAGTATCCCTCTGATAATGTAACCTGTGCAGTGTAATCCTGGTGCAGTCTCGTTCCTAACATGCTATCCTGTCTTTTACAGCTTCCATGGACCTGATTGCACAGCTGGAGGAGCTGGAGACACAGCTGGAGATAGAAAAAGCTTGCCGTGAGAATGCAGAAGTATTTGCTGTTAAGGTGCATTTTGGTATGAGGAGGGTCAGCAGAAATTAGACAACTCTAAAACTAGCATTGCAGCTACCGGAGGGCTCTGTACACGCAGGTATCTTTGAAGGTAGCAGGAGGTAGTTATCAAACATTAGCTCAATTGATCGGCGTATCGATTAGGCAAGAAGCTACATTAAACTGGATGTGATGGCCCAGTGGTATTATACCAAGACTGTAAATCCAGAGACTCAGGTAATGGTCCTGGGGACCTGGGTTTGAATCCCAACATGGCAGATAATAGAATTTTAATCCAATTAAAACAAAAATCTGGAATTAAGAGTCTATTGATGACCATGAATCAATTATTGAGGAAAAACAAAATCCATCTGGCTCACTCAGGAAGGAAACTGCCATTCTTGCCTAGTCTGGCCTACACGTGACTCCAGACCCACAGCAACGTAGTTGGCTCTTAGCTGCCCTCTCGGCTATTAGGGATGGGCAATAAATGCTGGCCTAGCCAGTGATGCCCTCATCCCATGAATGCATAAATGAAAACACTTCCAAACCACAGGATAGGCCTCAATGGAGGGCAATAATCCATCTAGGCCTTGTACCTGAGGAGAGGGAGAGTGTAGGAGAGATTCACCAGAATGTTCCAGAAACATGGCGTAGCTAATCTAACAGCGGAAAAGACGGAGTGGAGATCTTTGATGGAGGTGTTGAAATCCGTGAGGGTTTTTGATGGAGCAAGTCAGGGGACATGTTGCCCAGAGCTGAAAATGTGTTGCTGGAAAAGCACAGCAGGTCAGGCAGCATCCAAGGAACAGGAGAATCGATGTTTCGGGCATAAGTCCTTCTTCAGGAAGAAGGGCTCAATACCGAAACGTCGAATCTCCTTCTCCTTTGATGCTGCCTGACCTCTGCAGCTTCTGCAGCCCTCACTTTCTCCTCGAAGACATGTTGCCCAGGTCAGGGTAAGGGTTTAATGGGGTTCGGGGAGTTGGAGCTGTGGATGGTTGGTGGTAACCAGAGTTACTTTAATCACATGACTTGTTATGATCCGGGATGATCTACCTGAGGAGCAGATTCAGCAATACCTCTCAACAGGGAACTGGATAAGGCTTTGAAGGGTTATGTTCAGGCCCCTGGGGAAAGAATGAAGGGATAGAATTAGGTCAATAGCTCTCCAGAAGAGCAGGGATAGAGACGATGGGTTGAATAGCCTTCTCTTGCCTTCCCCCTCTGTAAGATTCTGTAAATGTAATCCAGGAGCTGAGTTTGAATGGTAGTTCCCATGCTCTGTATATCATGGAGTTGAGTGTGGATGATGGTTTGAAGTTTTCCATGCTGATACAGGAGGGCTCTCTGCTTTCTTTTTGCACTTCATACAGCTGACCAAGGAGAACCACAAACTCCAGCGCCTGAGCCTGGCTCTGCAGCCTGTCTGGGAGCAGCTGCCCATCGACATCACCCAGCTCGGCCTTACCGATGATGAAGCTGGTGATGCCATCACTGAGCCCAACCTACCGGACCCACTCCAGCTTCAAGGTGACACAGACCCACCCCATTCACTGTGTTCACAGGGCAAACATATTAACCTGTTCCATCTGTGAGAGTGAGTCTGTGTGTGTGTGTTAGTGTGTGTACTTAAATGCAGATAAGTGTGTGTGTATATATGTGAGACAGAGTGTGCGCGTGTGGAAATGTGTGTGTGAGTATGTGCATGTGTGTGCGTATTTATGTGTGTGTATATGTGTAAGAGAGTGTGTGTGTGAGAGAGAGAGAGTGTGCACATGTCTGTGTGTATGTAAATCTGTGTGTGAGAGTGAGTGTGTGTATGTGTGTGTGACAGAATATGCATGTTAGTGTGTGTGTATGTGTATGTGTGAGAGAGAGAGAGTTAGAGTGCGTGTGCGTTTGTGTGTGTGACAGAGTGAGTGAGAGTGAGCGTGTGTCTATAAGCGTATGTGTATATATGTGAGAGTGAGTGAGTGTTTGTGTATATGTGTGTGTAAGACAGAGAGTGTGTGTGTGTGTGTAAGACAGAGAGTGTGTGTGTGTGATTTGATTTAATTTGATTTATTATTGTACCGACATTCAGTGAAAAGTGTTGTTTTGCTTGCTGACTAGGCAAATCATACCTTACATAAATACATCAGGGAAATAGGACAGAATGCAGACTATAGTGTTACAGCTGCAGGGAGAGTACAGAGAAACACCAACTCTAGGATATGAGAGGTCCATGCATAAGTCAGATAATAGCGGGAAGAAAGGTGAACACAAGGGTAGTGTTCATATTACTGCACAGGGTCCAGCACTCAGAGCCTGATTATTTCTATTGGTGACAGGGGATTAATGTTCCATTATTGAAATAAATGTGAACTAAAGAGAAATGGATGAATGAGTAACTACCAGGCTGTCATTTTAAAACAAAACATTCAGGGAAGGACCTGGCCATCCTTATCCTCTGTGGTCTACATGTGACTCCCTCCCCACAGCAATGTGGATGGCTGCAAATTGTTCTCACACATTGGTTGCATCAAAATGCTATCAAGACAGGCTGCTCTGGTTTGAGGTGACATGAAGATCGGTGGAGTAGCAGAAAGCATAAGGGACTGTCAGAGAATACAGGAGGATCTACATAGACTGGAGAGTCGGGCGGAAAAGTGGCAGATGGTTTTCAATCCAGACAAATGTGAGGTGATGCATTTAGGCAAGTCTAATTCTAGAGCGAATTATACAATGAATGGAAGAGCCTTGGGAAAAGTTGATGAGCAGAGAGATCTGGGAGTGAGGATCCATTGTACCCTGAAGGTTGCTGCACGGGTGGGTAGAGTGGTCAATAAGGCATATAGTATGCTTGCCTTCATTGGACGGGGTATTGAGTATAAGAGCTGGCAAGTCATGTTAAGATTGTACAAGATTTTGGTTCGGCCGCATTTAGAATATTGTGTACAGTTCTGGTCGCCACATTACCAAAAGGATGTGGACGCTTTGGAGAGGGTGCAGAGAAGGTTTATGAGGATGTTGCCTGGTATGGAAGGTGCTAGCGATGAAGAGAGGTTGAGTAGATTAGGTTTGTTTTCACTAGAAAAAAGGAGATTGAGGGGGGACCTGATTGAGGTTTATAAAATCATGAAGGGTGTAGACAGGGTGGGTAGAAATAAGCTTTTTCCCAGGGTGAAGGATTCAATAACGAGAGGTCACGCTTTCGAGGTGAGAGGTGAAAAGTTCAAGGGGGATACACGCAGCAATTTTTGAGGTATTTTAGGTGGTGGAGGTGATTTCCTCGAATTCCAGGAGCAGCATGTTTTATATGCTGTTGCATTGTTTTGGAACTTTGGAAAAAAAAAAGTCAAAACAACAGCAGTTTAAAAGGAAGAAGAGCAGACAAAGGAAGCACATGGTGAGGACAGTGCAGGAGACAGAGAGAGAGAGAACCTGCACAGTTACTGCCTTTGCTGTTTGAATTCATGTGTCGCTGGCCATCGGAGTGCATCTGGGAAAATTAACAAACAGTGAAATTCACAACTAATCTTGGAGGAACCGGTTTGGGCGAAGTTCACAGCACAGGATCAGATAGGTTAATTGTTGTTTTAAGTGTGTCCAAGAGAAAGGCTGTATTAGTGAGTACAGTGGGTTCCTTCTTGATTATATGTTTTTGGAGATAAGTTTCTTGATTAAACTTAAAATATAAGCCATAGCTATTAATTTAACCTGGAGCAGTGTTTTGTAGAGGAATAAGACTGTGTTATTTTCTGGGTCTGTAGATTGTGAAGGAGCAAAAATGGCCTTTGCAGTGATATGTAATTCTTGTCAGATGTGGGAGTTTAAAGAGTGTTTAAGGGTTACTGCGGATTATATCTGCCATAAATGCTGTTGGATGCAAATCTTATCA
>NC_057710.1:3492090-3497776 GCF_004010195.1 Chiloscyllium plagiosum
GTGTCGGGAGGTTATGTTGCGGCTGTACAGGACATTGGTTAGGCCACTGTTGGAATATTGCGTGCAATTCTGGTCCCCTTCCTATCGGAAAGATGTTGTGAAACTTGAAAGGGTTCAGAAAAGATTTACAAAGATGTTGCCAGGGTTGGAGGATTTGACCTATAGGGAGAGGCTGAACAGGCTGGGGCTGTTTTCCCTGGAGTGTTGGAAGCTGATGGGTGACCTTATAGAATTTACAAAATTATGAGGGGCATGGATAGGGTAAATAGGCAAAGTCTTTTCCCTGGGGTCGGAATCCAGAACTAGAGGGCATAGGTTTAGGGTGAGAGGGGAACGATATAAAAGAGACCTAAGGGGCAACATTTTCCCACAGAGGGTGGTACGTGTATGGAATGAGCTGCCAGAGGATGTGGTGGAGGCTGGTACAATTGCAACATTTAAAAGGCATCTGGATGGGTATATGAATAGGAGGGGTTTGGAGGGATATGGGGCGGGTTGTGGCAGGTGGGACGAGATTGGGTTGGGATAACTGGTTGGCATGGACGGGTTGGACCGAAGGGTCTGTTTCCATGCTGTACATCTCTATGACTCTATGACTCTGAGTACTTCACACAGAGGGTGGCGGGTGTCTGGAATGCATTGCCAGCAGAGGTGGTAGAGGCAGGCATGGTAGATTCATTTAAGATGTGTCTGGACAGATGCATGAGTAGGTGGGGAGCAGAGGGATACAGATGCTTAAGATTTGAGCGACAGGTTTAGACAGTAAATTTGGATTGGCTCAAGCTTGGAGGGCCTGTTCCTGGGCTGTAAATTTTCTTTGTTCCTTGTTCTTTGTACCACCACTTACTCCGGGTGAATCAGGGACAGGCACTAAATGGTGGACTTGCCAAGTGAGGGTCCTCTCATTTAATGATAAACTCTTCATGCTTAAGTTCTGTTTCCGTAGTCTCCCAATGGCAGAGCAGGGTTGAAGACCTGAATGACCTGCTCATGCTCCCATTCCTTACCATCAAGAGGGAACGGAAGAGCAGTTGGGTCTTGAAAGATTCTGGAATGATCTGAGAGGTTATGTATTATCGATAGTGCTCCTATCCTCATTGACCCAGCTGTTACTGTCACTTCAGATTTTCAGGAAACAATCTCTCATCTCGTCGAAGAAAAGAAACAATTGGACAACAAGGTACAGGAACTGGACAGCCAACTGGTGACATTAACAGAACAAGTAAGTGTTTGCAAGGCTGAATCTCACATGAACCAGACACCAGTCACTGCATCAGGATATCTCTCAATGTGTATTGGTGCTGTGATGGAAGCATTGCTGAGACCACACTGGGAACAGGTTCCCAACCTAATGACCCCTTCTCGTACTGAAATTCACACCAGTCCATTACTTCTCAACGGACCCAAACGCTCTACACAGCCCCCATGGACCCAAACCCCTTCCCATTCACTCCCACTCTACACAGCCCCCATGGACCCAAACCCCTTCCTATTCACTCCCACTCTACACAATCACAATGGACCCAATCCCTTCCCATTCACTCCTACTCGACACAATCCCAGTTGACCCAAATCCCTTCCTACTCACTCCCACTCCATACAATCCCAACAGACCTAAACCTGTACCCATTCACTCCCACTCTACATAATGACAGTGGACCCAACCCTTTCCCATTCTGTCCCACTCTACACAATCCAAAAGGACACAAATTCCTTCTCCTTCACTCCCACTCCATATAATTCCAACGGACCCAATCCCTTCCCATTCAGTCCCACTCTCCACAAACCCAATGGACCCAAACTCCTTCTTATTCACTCCCACACTACACAATCCCAAAGGACCCAAACTCCTTCTTATTCATTCCCACTCTACACAACCCCACTAGATCCAAATCCCTACCCATTCACTCCCACTCTACACAATCTCAATGGACCCAAACTCCTTCTCATTCACTCCCACTCTACACAATCCCAATGGACCCAAATCCCTTCCCATTCATTACCACTTTACACAATTCCAATGGACCCAAATTCCTTCCCATTCACTCCCACTCTACACAATCCCAATGGACCCAAATCCCTTCCCATTCACTCCCACTCTACACAATCCCAATGGACCCAAACTCTTTCTCATTCACTCCCACACTACACAATCCCAATGGACCCAAACTCCTTCCCATTCACTCCCACTCTACACAATCCCAATGGACCCAAACTCCTTCCCATTCACTCCCACTCTACACAATCCCAATGGACCCAAACTCCTTCCCATTCACTCCCACTCTACACAATCCCAATGGACCCACACTCCTGCCTATTCACTCCCACTCTACACAATCCCAATGGACCCAAGTTCCTTCCCATTCATTCCCACTCTACACAACCCCAATGGACCCAAACTCCTTCTCATTCACTCCCACTTTACACAATCCCAAGGGACCCAAACCCTTTCCCACTCACTTCCACTCTACACAATCCCAATGTACCCACACTCCTTCCTATTCATTCCCACTCTACACAATCCCAATGGACCCAAACCCTTTCCCACTCACTCCCACTTTACACAATCCCAATGTACCCAAACTCCTTCTCATTTATTCCCACTCTACACAACCCCAACGGACCCAACTCCTTCTCATTCACTCCCACTTTACACAATCCCAATGGACCAAAACCCTTTACCATTCACTCGTACACTATACAATCCCAATGGACCCAAATTCCTTCTCATTCACTCCCACTCTACATAATCCCAATGGACCCAAATCCCTTCCCATTCACTACCACTCTACACAATCGCAATGGACCCAAACTCTTTCTCATTCGCTCCCACTTTACACAATCCCAAGGGACCCAAACTCCTTCTTATTCACTCCCTCTCTACACAATCCCAATGGACCCAAACTCCTTCTCATTCACTCCCACTCTACACAATCCCAATGGACCCAAACCCCTTTTCATTCACTCCCATGCTACACAATCCCAATGGACCCAAACTCCTTCCCATTCATTCCCACTCTACAGAATCCTAATGGACCCAAACTCTTTCTCATTCACTCCCACTCTACACAATCCCAATGGACCCAAATTCCTTCCCATTCACTCCCACTCTACACAATCCCAATGGACCCAAACTCCTCATTCACTCCCACTTTACACAATCCCAATGGACCCAAACCCTTTCCCACTCATTTCCACTCTACACAATCCCAATGGACCGACACTCCTGCCTATTCACTCCCACTCTACACAATCCCAACGGACCCAAATCCCTTCCCATTCACTACCACTCTACACAATCCCAATGGACCCAAACTCTCTCTTATTCGCTCCCACTTTAGGCAATCCCAAGGGACACAAACCCCTTCTCATTCCCTCCCTCTCTACACAATCCCAATGGATCCAAACCCTTTTCCACTCACTCCCACCCTACACAATCCCAATGGACCCAAAACCTTTCCCAGTCACTCCCACTCTACACAATCCCAATGGACCCACACTCCTTCCTATTCACTGCCACTCTACATAATCCCAGTGGACCCACACTCCTTCTTATTCATTCCCAATCTACACAATCACCTTGGACCCAAATCCTTATCCATTCATGCCCACTCTACAAAATCAGCTTCAACCTAAATCCGTACCCATTCACTCCCAGTCTACACAATCCCAATGGACCCAATCCCCTTCCCATTCACTCCCACTCAGCACCACCCCACTGGACCCAATCCCCTTCCGATTCATTCCCACTCTACGCAATTCCAATGGAGCCAAATTCCTTCCCATTCACTCCTACCCTACACAATCCCAGGAGACCCAAACCCCTTTCCCATTTATTCCCACTCTACACAATCCCAGGGGACCTAAACCCTTCGCATTCACACCCACACTACACAATCCCAATGGACCCAAACCCCTTCTCATTCACTTCCACTCTACGCAATCCTAACGGAGGCAATCCCTTCCCATTCACTCCCACTCTACACAACCCCACTGGACTCAATCCCCTTCCCATTCACTCCCACTCTACACAATCCCAAAGGACCCAATCCCCTACCCATTCACTCCCACTCTACACAATCCCAAAGGACCCAATCCCCTACCCATTCACTCCCACTCTACACAATCCCTTGTGCCAATCAGCCTGTGGCTCAGAAAGTAAAGCAAAGAGCTTCGGAGTGTCCAGATGTATATAGAAATTCAGTTCTCTGCAGAGGGTTGTCTGGTTGGAGTTCACCACCCACTCAGCAGACAGCATTGTACAATCATACAACATTCCAGGAGAGGCCATTTGCCCCGTTCTGCCTGTGCTGTGGATCTGTGTCAGGAGAATACTTGGGCCAATGGCTTACTTTTGTTTCCACTGGGGTCTCGTGTAAAGGTGTTTTCTGATTGGTCATTAAATGCCTCACTGTAGATGAAGAAGGAGCACTCTGAGAAGATGGGTCTGCAGAAAGCGCTGGAGAAACAGAGCAAGAGTTTACAACGGTTCAGTGAAGGTAAGAGTTCACTGCAGGAAGCTGGGACTGTTTTGACATTGGTTCTTATAACTGTGCCCAACATCCCAACCTCAATCTCTATCTGCCTGCCTGAACCATACAATGACAGAATACAGCAAAGGCCCTTCGATCCATCGAGCCTGTACCACCAAAGCTACGTGATGTCTGCACCCATCCTTCCTCCCAGTACTTTGCTGGAGCACTGCGACACTTCAAGTTGCACATCCATAACTTTTTTTTAAAGGTTGTGAGGTTTCCTGCCTCAGCTTCCTTGACGGTGCATTCCAGGTTCCAAGTGAAGTGGGAGATGGCACGGGGCAGGGTGATACTAGGCACATGGACACACAAGATGGCCACTGAGCCATCAGTTGGCCACTTGACACAAAAAATGGCCGCCGGACCACAATATGGAGAGAGACAGCAGAGCAAATACAGGCATTGCTTGGGGCCACCAGAATGTCAGCCCAATACACCCACAACCCAGTTGATAAGTTTAAGGCAGGTGGGGGAGAGAATGCACATGAGTAATGAACGCTGCCCGCCCAAGTGTCTGGGTCCAGCCAATACCTTTGATAGAAATGCTAACAGCTTAATACAGACTCAATACAGAGTGCTAATAGCCAGGGCTGCAGTAATTGTCCTTCTCAGGAAGAGCGATTAGCGCCCATTACACAGCAATGGACTTCCACACAGACATTGAAACTGACAATGTCTACATTGAAACTAACCACAACCGTGCTGAAATTAACAAAAGCTGTGCTGGAACTGACAATGGCTGCACCAAAACTATCAACGATTCTGCAATGATTACCCTAAACAAACCATGTTACAGAGACAATAACCTCATCACTGACCTATTGTATCACAAGATGTATAAAAGTTTCTCGACATGTGCTCCGGGTCGAGAGAAGACCCACAGCTGCCCACTGTGCTGTTGGTGTCTTTCTCTCCCCTGGAGCTCCGGTATTTCCTTGTGCAATAAACTCTGTTGTTGAACCCTGACTCTGACTCTGAGACTGGTGATTTTCCCACAACACAACCCACCTCCTGAGGGGAAAGGTCTTCCTTAACTCCACTCTGAAACTCCTACCTTTCAGTTTAAAATTACACCTCCACACTATAGACCCTTCAGCTAAGGAGAGTACCTGCTACCAATCCACCCTGTCTATATCCTGTGTAATCATATA
>NC_057710.1:3498276-3499177 GCF_004010195.1 Chiloscyllium plagiosum
TCACTCCTCCTCCCGTCCGGCGGGTGCCGCTCTCCCGGGAGTTCCCGAGCCCTGTCACTCCTCCTCCCGTCCGGCGGGTGACGCTCTCCCTGGAGTTCCCGAGCCCTGTCACTCCTCCTCCCGTCCGGCCGGTGACGCTCTCCCGGGAGTTCCCGAGCCCTGTCACTCCTCCTCCCGTCCGGCGGGTGCCGCTCTCCCGGGAGCGCCTTCTCGCCGCTGTGCCCGGGGGCGGCTGTCGGTGTTTATTCCGGGCCAGCGCCGGGCCCTGGGCGGCAGGATGTGGTTCCTTTACCTCCTGAGCTGGCTGTCGCTGCTGCTGCAGGTCGCTTTTGTCACGTTGGGGATCGGTGAGTGACGGTCCGGGGGGAGGGGGTGAGGAGGCCGGGCTCGGGCTCGGGCTCGGGCCTGGCTCCCGGAGCGGGGAGGCCAGGGTCCACCCGGCCCCGGCCCCGGACTCCCCACAAGGCCTGGGCCTCAGGGAACCTGGGGGGTGGGTGACATTGACCCCCCCCGATACCCCTGGGTGGGGGTGGGGTGTGGGGGGGGTACCCCGGCCCCCGGTGGGGGATGGGGAAACCGCCAACGTAGGCAGAAAGCGCTCAACCAATCACCGAGTGGGCGAATGAGGGTCCCCGCCAATCAGCGGCGCTCATGCGTCGCGGAGGCGGAGGGTGAGCCAATGGGGACGCTCGTTACTAGGGGCCCCCCGCGGGTCAGCGGGCACCCCATTGGCCCCTCGGCGCAGGCAGGGCGGCGAATGGGAGAGCTCTGTGGGAGTGGTCTGTCCAATCAGAGGCTGTAGGTCTGGGCGCCCCCATTCAAGAAGGAGGAGGGGGTGGACGTGATTAAAGTGTGGAGCGCGGGGGGGTGAGGGTCTGGGGGTCTGAGAGGATGAGGGTCT
>NC_057710.1:3499408-3515007 GCF_004010195.1 Chiloscyllium plagiosum
TGGGGGTATGGTGACGTTAGATTCTGAGGGTTCAGTGGACCCCAGTGCAGGTGAGAAAGGAAGGAAAGAATCAAATCACGAATGGATCGAAGAGGGAATTGGAAGCAGATCAAGTGTCTATAAGCAGTATTTAAGGAAGCTTTCTCATGTTTAGAATTGGATGTGGAAAAGGGCAAGGATCACTTGAGGCATAGTCATACAACATGGAAGCAGACCCTTCGGCCCAACTAGTCCACGCCAACCATGATCCCAAACTGAACTAGTTCCCGTTGCCTACACTGGGCACATATTCCTCCAACCCTTTCTTATTTATGTACTTACCTAAATATCTTCTATAACTCTACCCACAACCACCACTGCTTCTGGCAGTTCGTTCCACACACAAATGACTCACTGTGTGATCCTGATCGTATAGTTTTTAAAAAAATTGCCCCGTGTCTTTTTAAAATCTTTCTCCTCTCACCTTTAAAAAAATATGCCCTCTAGTCTTGAAATCCCCCACCATAGGGAAAAGGGGTCCACTGAACTCTCAGAATCCAACATCACCATACCCCGACCCCCATTCACCTTATCTCTCCCCCCTCATGACTTTATTAACCTCTGTAAAGTCACCCCTCCACCTCCTATGCACCAGTGAAAAAGGTCCCTCTTATCCAGCCTCTCCTTCCAACTCAAACCCTCCAGTCCCAGCACCATCCTGGTAAACCTCTTCTGAGCCCTGTCCAGCTGAATAATACCCTTCCTATAACAGGGTGACCAACATCCTGTGCAACCTCAACATGATGTGCCAACTCAAAGATCTGACCAATGAAGGCAAATATGCTAACAATTTCTTAGCCACCCTGTCTATATCTGACCCAAACTTCAAAGAATTATGTACACAAACCCCTGTGTCTCTCTGTTCTACAACACTACTCAGATGCTGGAAATCAGAGTCCAGATTAGAGTGGTGCTGAAGAAAGGCCTCCCTTTCTGATGAAGGGCCTTTGTCCAAAACGTCGATTTTCCTGCTCCTCGGGTGCTGTCTGTCCTGCTGTGCTCTAATCTAAACCAGTCTAATCTAAACACTACTCAAGGCCCTACTGTTTATTGTTACAGTTCTGCTCTTTTCTGTTTTATCAAAATGCAATACCTCTCATTTATCCAAATTAAACACTCTCTGCCCCTCTTCAGCCCGTTGACTCAATTGATCAAGACCTCTTTGTAATCTTAGACAACCTTCTTCACTGGCCACTACACCACCAGCTTCGGTATCATCTGACCATGCTTTCTATATTCTCATCGAAGTGAACCCAGCACCGATCCCTGTGGAACACCGCCGGTCACAGGCCTCCAGTCTGAAACACGACCCTCCACCACAACCCTGCCTGTTGCTGTTAAGCCAATGTTGTATCCAACTGGCAAACTCCCCCTGAATCCCTGAGAAAGAAAACCAATTTAATTGTGAGACAGCCAGTTCCCACAGGGTGACAGTATCTCAGCCTCTGACAAATTGGAATTCGAGGGTGGGTTTGCAAAACAGTAACAAGGTAGCAAACCTCCTCGACAGAGCAGATGGTTCAGGGAGATAGATGTAGCAGAAAATGTGTGGGACTGTCCTCAGTTTAATAATAATACAAATGTGATCCTGATCGTATACTCTGAGTGGAAGTGGAAAGGGAAATCAGCAAGAGAGCATGAGAAGAGACTGTAACTGTTATGTTTTGAAAAAGAGCATGAAATAACTTTCCCCCAGTGCCCAGGTTAGTATTCAGCCCTTAATTAAAATCACACATGATTTTATATGGGATCTCACTCTGTGCAAATTGTCTCCTGCATTATTATAGCCTTTGGCTGCTCAGAGCTTCAGGACATCCTCTGGTATCTGAGATGCATGAGTTTCTCTGTGGGGAGGGAATTAAGAGTGGAGGGGACGTTGAGTGAAACAGAGAGTAGGACGGACTGAAAGAGGAGCTTTATGAAGTGAACTGGGAGAAGATGGCAAGGCTTCCAGCAAGTTAATCAAAAGACAGAAAACCTGACAAGTATTTGAAGCAAAAGAAAATGGCAGGACCTTGGGGAGAGAGTGGGGCAGTGGGATTAGTTTGGGATTGATACGGGGCTATGGGGAGAGAGTGGGGCAGTGGGATTAGTTTAGGATTGATACAGGGCTATGGGGAGTGAGTGGGGCAGTGGGGCTATGGGTAGAATTGACAGTGTGGGGTGTCCAAATAATGGTGTAAAGATTGTGCAGAGTCTGATTGGGTAAATATTGATCAAAAGAACATTACAGCATAGGAACAGGCCCTTTGACCCTCCAAGCCTCCGCTGATCCAGATCCTCAGTTGCCTCTCTTCTTAGGATCTGTATCCCTCTGCTCCCTGCCCATTCATGTATCTGTCTAGATACAGCTTAAATGACGCTATCATGTCCGCCTTTACTATCTCCGCTGGTAACATGTTCCAGGCACCCACCATCCTCTGTGTGAAGAACTTTCCACGCATATCACCCTTAAACTTTTAACCTCTCACCTTGAACTCATGATCCCTCCAAATTGAGCTCTCCACTCTTGCGATCCATCCTGTCTATACCTCTCATGATTTTCTAAGCTTCAGTCAGGTCCCCCCTCAACCGTCTTCTTTCCAATGAAAATACCCAAATCTACTGAACCTCCCCTCATAGCTAGCAGCCTCCATAGCAGGCAACATCCTGGTGAACCTCCTCTGCACCCTCCCCACAGCATCCACATCCTTTTGGTAATGTGGTGACCAGAACTGTACACAGTATTCCAAATGTGGTCGAACCAAAGTCTTGTGCAACTGTAGCACGACTTGCCAACTCTTGTACTCAGTACCCCATCCGATGAAGGAAAGCATGCTGTATGCCTGCTTGACCACTCTACTGACCTGCGTTGCTACCTTCAGGAAACAATTGACCTGAACACCCAGATCAATTTTCCCCAGGACCTTTCCATTTACTGTTTAGATCACTCTTGAATTGATTTTCCAAATGCATCAGCTCACATTTATTCGGATTGAACTCCATCTGCCAATTCTCTGCCCAACTCTCCAACCTATCTATATTCTGCTGCATTCTTTGACAGTCCCCTTCACGATCTGCTATTCCATAATGTTAGTGTCATCTGCAAACCTGCTAATGAGGCAACCTGCACCTTCCTCCAGATCATTTATGTATATCACAAACAGTGATCCCAGCGCAGATCCCTGTGGGACACCATTGGGCACAGGTCTCCATTTTGAGAAACTCCCTTCCACTACTACTCTCTGTCTCTTGTTGCCCAGCCTGGTCTCTATCCATCGCTGTCAGGCAGCAGTGCTAACCACTGAGCCACCATGCCGCCCACAATGAGACATTACCAATTCTCCCATCCTCTGGGACCTCAGTGTCCAAGGATGCTGATAAGATATCTGTTAAAGCCCCAGCTATTTTGTCTCTCGCTTCCCTAAGTAACCTGGGATAGTTCCTATCCAGACCTAGGGAATTGTTCACCTTAATGCCCTTTAGAATACCCAACACTATCTCCCTCCTTATGTCAATTTGACATAAAATTCTTCCATTTTAATTTGAAGCGAGCAAAATTAGAAACCAATATAAGAGAGTGAGTGATAACTCTGACCTGGAAATCAAAGCCTCAGTACTGTGAGAGTGTGACACATTATCATGGGGTGTTGATGTGAACAGTATTGCCCCATTCCCTCAGAACCCAGATAAACACTGGGGGAGAGGGTGGTGGAGGGAAAGGACGAGATGGATATCATAACAGGGTAAGATAATGAGAGCTCGGAGTATCATTTGGACTGAATGGTCTGTTCCTGAGCTATAATTTATGTGGAATGTGCTTAAATTAAAGGCATGTTATTTTATCAACAGCATGGTCTTCGAGATACCTGTCCTATTTTAGACGAACCTCTCTCCTGCTCCTATATGCACCTCTTTTGCTGTTGTCACCCATGTAATGTGTGTGTCACCATCTCTCCCTCTATCAACAGCTGCTGGCTTGTACTATCTGGCAGAATTAATCGAAGAGTATACAGTAATTACCAGCCGCATTATCAAGTACATGATATGGGTGAGTGTGTGTTGCTGTGACCGGGAAGTGTTGGGGAGAAAGGCTCCCAGTTTAATGTATGACTGTAGGACACTGACTGGATCAGGGCTTCTCTGTGCTGATGACTGCATTGTAAAGGAGGAGCAGGTGTAAGCCCATTCAGCCCATCGGGCCTGCTTCCCAATGACTGTGGTTTTGTTTGTATTATGTTATGTGGCCCAGTAATTCAGACACTGAGTTCAGGTTTCATCAAAGTTGCTTGCAAACTGGGATTTGTATTGATGAATAATTTGTGGCTCTCTGCAATCAGTAAAAAAACAAGTTTCTCTCTGTTCTTGTGAAGCTTGTCATTGTTGAGAATGGTCCAACCATCGCAGTACCTCTCAGAGTGTAGTAGTTTTCAAATGGAGCCTGATTAAACTCCAATTGCATTTTTTTTTTTTGGAAATTCATTGATGGGATGACTGGCTAGGCCAACGTTTATTGCACATCCCAGAGGATAGGTAAGAGTCACAAACAATGGTCTGGAGTCACATGTAGGTCAGACCTGTGAAGGATGGCAGATTTCCTTCCCTGAAGGAGATGAGTGAACCCGATGGGGCTTTGAAAGCAACTGATGATTGTTTCACAGTCACCATTTCTGAGAGTTGCTTTCAGTCCCAGGGTTTGGTGAATTGAGTTAAGATTCCACTAGCTACCGTGATGGGTTTGAACCCCCCTGTCCCACTGATGTTACTGTCTCTACCACATGCAGCCTCTCCCCAATCTGCTGCCCTACAATTAATCTCCAAGTTTGGCTCTGCCCAGCAGCACTGTCCCAAGGCTGCAACATGCCTGTTTCTCCCTCGACCAAGTGTTTGGATTTATTAACCCCCACCGGAGTACTGTGAGCAGTTCTGGTGACCATATTATAAAATAGATACGGAAGTATAGGAGACGCTAGACTAATTTACACAATGATGTCAGAACAGCGCTTGTAACTGTCAGGGGGCAATGAGGGTGAAGAAATTCTCTGGTAAAATGAAGACTGAAGCTGACCTGAGAGGGGCTGTCACAAGAGAGATGTTTCTGATTGTGAGGAGACCAGCATCAATGGCCATTGAGCTATGAGAGTGATTAATGAATCCAGTGGAAAAGCTAGGAGAAATATCTTTGCCCCAAGAGTGATAAGTATGTGGAACTCACTGTCACAGGGGGTTGCAGGCATGATGGAGAAAGGAATAACTGATTAGTCAATACGGACAGGGGTGATAGGCGTGGGACACAAAGAATGATCTGTTTCTGGGTTGCAGACTGCATTGTGATGCTGAGATTTTTCACGTTGAAGGATAAATGCAAGCTGTTCGTTTTCAGTTCATTTTCTTGACTCCTCAGTTCTCCACGGCAGTGCTGATTGGACTCTACCTCTTTGAGAACTTTCCTGCATTAATGATTGGAGTTGGACTTTTCACAAACCTCGTCTACTTTGGCCTCTTACAGACCTTTCCATATATCCTACTCACGTCACCCAATTTTATACTGTCCTGTGGTAAGTACCCTTCCCTTTGCCTTCTGGGTGGCCCAGTGTTCATTATTGCTGATTAACTCCTCAAGAAGAGTGTGTGTTGAGGTACGGCAATAACCGCATCCCATTGTAGTTACCTGTAGAGTTCAGTTGGTCCCTCCCTTCTCCCACCCAACTATTCAGTCTAACTGCCCACTCCCTAGCAGACATGCGCTCACTCTCGCGCTCCCTGTTCCAGGAGTATACAGTGATAGATCAGTCAGCACTACGTTGTACATGCTTACATTGTGTTAAACTGACAACTGTCTGAACGTGAATAATGACGGTGTGTAAAGGATAATGGACATTTTACTTTTATGCCTCCCACAGTGCTGGTGGTTTGTAACCATTACTTGGCATTTCAACACTTTGCAGAAGAATATTATCCCTTTGCTGAGGTAAGGAACAGCAGTTTATTCAAAGAAAGTCACCTTGGTTTTATAGTGAGCAAACTGTGTTTAAATAATGTATTAGTTGTTATGAGGAGGATAGATATAGGGGAACCAATAGATTTCCAAAAGGAATTCAATAAGGAAACACCTAACACACGGGCTGTTGGATTTGAACATAATGTATTAAGTTGGTTAGATCATTGTACTACCACAGGATGACTGCTGGTTGCTCTGCCATTCAGAGTCCATATTATTTTGTCAAAGACGTCCAGATTAATTTCCTTTGAAATACAAGACTAGGTGGAAATATGAGGAGGAGGACCCAGTGTTACAATACCAACTCCTAGACAAGACAGATTCCAAAATGAAATCTGCCTGAATAGATCAGATTGTTTTACGTTTAATGTGGTGGTCATTCACTGTAACACAGGTACCCAGCTGCAGGTTTTCTTTAATGCTAAAATGGTAGTTTATGACACAAAGGGGGGAAAAAATACAAGAGAAGAGTTTGAAAGATTGTTTAAAAAAAAGGCACAGGGAAATAACGCCTCATGTATTTCTCAACGCCATCACTTTGCAGCAATTCAAATCCAGAGAATAATTATAAGAGTGATACAGCATCGAAACAGGACTTTGGCCCACCATGGCTTCGTCAACCAGAAATGGTCCTCTATATCAAATCTTTAAGTTTGATTTAAGTCCTGTGAAGTCTTCTCACACAAATACTCATGAATCTGAAAGCTTACACATTCTCATGTGTTATTAATTTGCATATTTCTAGCCAAACACCTCTGGTCTGGAAGTTTCACAAGCTAAACTTTCACACCAGTATAACTATGCTTTCCCTATGCTTCTTTATAGGAAACTGTCGTTAACGCTTGAGTCCTGTCATGTTTCCTTCAAAACTGCCCTCAAAGCTCTCAATTTCTGGGTTTTCTAAACTAAAGCCAATCTTTGATTATTCTAAATCAAAAGTAACCTAATACCTTTGATGTTTAGTCTATCATAAACATCTCAATATAAATGCTAGAGGCTTGCTCTCTGAGACATACTGGAATTAGGTCAGTGTTCCAGAAAGGATTCTTTCATCTTGTGTACTTTTAAAACTCTTCTCGAAATGACCCAGCACCCATATGCCACTAGTTTGAAATCCATCTCCAAAAATGGTATTAGTATACCGAGACAAATCACACTTTTGTCAGGACAGGCCACTAAGCGAAAGGCTGAATGCATGAGTGCGTAACAAGGGGCCAATAGAGTTTAATTCGGGGAAGTCTGAGGTTATTCATTTTGTTTGGAAGGCTTCTCTTGTTTGATTATGGACTCACCTGTTTGGTTACCAGTGAAATCACTTATCTGTGTTCTTTGTATTCCTTCAGGTACTGGCTTACTTCACACTGTGCCTGTGGATAACCCCTTTCTCCTTCTTTGTGTCCCTTTCTGCTGGAGAGAATGTCCTTCCTTCCACTATTCAGCAGGGAGGTGAGTGAGACACACCCAAGTTCCTGAACGATTTCTGCTGTATTGCTAGTTAGTGGATTGGTTTATGAGCTAAATGGTTAACATTGTTGGTTTGTGGGTTGAGCGATCATATGTTTAATCGTTCACAGCCTGTGGGTGTCTTAGGCTGGGCCAGCATTTATTGCCCATCTCTAATGCCCTTGAGAAGGTGGGGGTGAGTTGTGTTCCTGAATTGTCCATGGGGATTGGATACAGTGTGTTTTTAGGGAGGGAATGCCAAGATTTTGATCTAGTGACAGTAAAGAAAGGGCGATATATTTCCAAATCAGGATGGCGAGTGGCTTGGAAGGGAAGTTGGAGGGGGTGGTGTCTCCACATGTCTGTTGCTTTTTCCTTCTAGCTGGAAGTGGTCATGGGTTTGGAAGTTAAAAACGAAAAGAACCGCCGATCCTGGAAAGCAGAAACAAAAACAGAAATTGCTAGAAGCGCTCAGCAGGTCTGGCAGCATCTGTGGGGAGAAATCAGTTAATGTTTTGGGTCCAGTGATCCTTCCTCAGAACTGATAGTAGCTAGGAAAATGCTGGTTTAATTGCAAAAGATAGGGTGGGGGGGGGAGGAGTGATAAATAAATGATTAGAATTAGAAACGCTGCAGTGTGGAAATAGGCCCTTCGGCCCAACAAGTCCACACCGATCCTCCGAAGAGTAACCCACCCTGACCCAATCCCCTACCCTATTATCCTATATTTACCCCAGACTAATGCACCTAACCTGCATATCCCTTAGTACGTGGGGAAATTTAGCATGGCCAATCCACCTAACCTGCACATCTTTGGACTGTGGGAGGACACCAGAGCATTAGTTTGGGATTGATACAGGGCTATGGGGAGAGAGTGGGGCAGTGGGATTAGTTTGGGATTGATACAGGGCTATGGGGAGAGAGTGGGGCAGTGGGATTAGTTTGGGATTGATACAGGGCTATGGGGAGAGAGTGGGGCAGTGGGATTAGTTTGGAATTGATACAGGGATATGGGGAGAGTGCCATTAGTTTGGGATTGATACAGGGCTATGGGGAGAGAGTGGGGCAGTGGGATTAGTTTGGGATTGATACAGGGTTATGGGGAGAGAGTGGGGCAGTTGGATTAGTTTGGGATTGATGCAGGGTTATGGGGAGTGAGTGGGACAGTGGGATTAGTTTAGGATTGATACAGGATTATGGGTCGAATTGACAGTGTGGGGTGTCCAAATAATGGTGTAAAGATTGTGCAGAGTCTGATTGGGTAAATATTGATCAAAAGAACATTACAGCATAGGAACAGGCCCTTTGACCCTCCAAGCCTCCGCTGATCCAGATCCTCAGTTGCCTCTCTTCTTAGGATCTGTATCCCTCTGCTCCCTGCCCATTCATGTATCTGTCTAGATACAGCTTAAATGACGCTATCATGTCCGCCTTTACTATCTCCGCTGGTAACATGTTCCAGGCACCCACCATCCTCTGTGTGAAGAACTTTCCACGCATATCACCCTTAAACTTTTAACCTCTCACCTTGAACTCATGATCCCTCCAAATTGAGCTCTCCACTCTTGCGATCCATCCTGTCTATACCTCTCATGATTTTCTAAGCTTCAGTCAGGTCCCCCCTCAACCGTCTTCTTTCCAATGAAAATACCCAAATCTACTGAACCTCCCCTCATAGCTAGCAGCCTCCATAGCAGGCAACATCCTGGTGAACCTCCTCTGCACCCTCCCCACAGCATCCACATCCTTTTGGTAATGTGGTGACCAGAACTGTACACAGTATTCCAAATGTGGTCGAACCAAAGTCTTGTGCAACTGTAGCACGACTTGCCAACTCTTGTACTCAGTACCCCATCCGATGAAGGAAAGCATGCTGTATGCCTGCTTGACCACTCTACTGACCTGCGTTGCTACCTTCAGGAAACAATTGACCTGAACACCCAGATCAATTTTCCCCAGGACCTTTCCATTTACTGTATAGATCACTCTTGAATTGATTTTCCAAATGCATCAGCTCACATTTATTCGGATTGAACTCCATCTGCCAATTCTCTGCCCAACTCTCCAACCTATCTATATTCTGCTGCATTCTTTGACAGTCCCCTTCACGATCTGCTATTCCATAATGTTAGTGTCATCTGCAAACCTGCTAATGAGGCAACCTGCACCTTCCTCCAGATCATTTATGTATATCACAAACAGTGATCCCAGCGCAGATCCCTGTGGGACACCATTGGGCACAGGTCTCCATTTTGAGAAACTCCCTTCCACTACTACTCTCTGTCTCTTGTTGCCCAGCCTGGTCTCTATCCATCGCTGTCAGGCAGCAGTGCTAACCACTGAGCCACCATGCCGCCCACAATGAGACATTACCAATTCTCCCATCCTCTGGGACCTCAGTGTCCAAGGATGCTGATAAGATATCTGTTAAAGCCCCAGCTATTTTGTCTCTCGCTTCCCTAAGTAACCTGGGATAGTTCCTATCCAGACCTAGGGAATTGTTCACCTTAATGCCCTTTACAATACCCAACACTATCTCCCTCCTTATGTCAATTTGACATAAAATTCTTCCATTTTAATTTGAAGCGAGCAAAATTGGAAACCAATATAAGAGAGTGAGTGATAACTCTGACCTGGAAATCAAAGCCTCAGTACTGTGAGAGTGTGACACATTATCATGGGGTGTTGATGTGAACAGTATTGCCCCATTCCCTCAGAACCCAGATAAACACTGGGGGAGAGGGTGGTGGAGGGAAAGGACGAGATGGATATCATAACAGGGTAAGATAATGAGAGCTCGGAGTATCATTTGGACTGAATGGTCTGTTCCTGAGCTATAATTTATGTGGAATGTGCTTAAATTAAAGGCATGTTATTTTATCAACAGCATGGTCTTCGAGATACCTGTCCTATTTTAGACGAACCTCTCTCCTGCTCCTATATGCACCTCTTTTGCTGTTGTCACCCATGTAATGTGTGTGTCACCATCTCTCCCTCTATCAACAGCTGCTGGCTTGTACTATCTGGCAGAATTAATCGAAGAGTATACAGTAATTACCAGCCGCATTATCAAGTACATGATATGGGTGAGTGTGTGTTGCTGTGACCGGGAAGTGTGGGGGAGAAAGGCTCCCAGTTTAATGTGTGACTGTAGGACACTGACTGGATCAGGGCTTCTCTGTGCTGATGACTGCATTGTAAAGGAGGAGCAGGTGTAAGCCCATTCAGCCCATCGGGCCTGCTTCCCAATGACTGTGGTTTTGTTTGTGTTATGTTATGTGGCCCAGTAATTCAGACACTGAGTTCAGGTTTCATCAAAGTTGCTTGCAAACTGGGATTTGTATTGATGAATAATTTGTGGCTCTCTGCAATCAGTAAAAAAACAAGTTTCTCTCTGTTCTTGTGAAGCTTGTCATTGTTGAGAATGGTCCAACCATCGCAGTACCTCTCAGAGTGTAGTAGTTTTCAAATGGAGCCTGATTAAACTCCAATTGCATTTTTTTTTTTTGGAAATTCATTGATGGGATGACTGGCTAGGCCAACGTTTATTGCACATCCCAGAGGATAGGTAAGAGTCACAAACAATGGTCTGGAGTCACATGTAGGTCAGACCTGTGAAGGATGGCAGATTTCCTTCCCTGAAGGAGATGAGTGAACCCGATGGGGCTTTGAAAGCAACTGATGATTGTTTCACAGTCACCATTTCTGAGAGTTGCTTTCAGTCCCAGGGTTTGGTGAATTGAGTTAAGATTCCACTAGCTACCGTGATGGGTTTGAACCCCCCTGTCCCACTGATGTTACTGTCTCTACCACATGCAGCCTCTCCCCAATCTGCTGCCCTACAATTAATCTCCAAGTTTGGCTCTGCCCAGCAGCACTGTCCCAAGGCTGCAACATGCCTGTTTCTCCCTCGACCAAGTGTTTGGATTTATTAACCCCCACCGGAGTACTGTGAGCAGTTCTGGTGACCATATTATAAAATAGATACGGAAGTATAGGAGACGCTAGACTAATTTACACAATGATGTCAGAACAGCGCTTGTAACTGTCGGGGGGCAATGAGGGTGAAGAAATTCTCTGGTAAAATGAAGACTGAAGCTGACCTGAGAGGGGCTGTCACAAGAGAGATGTTTCTGATTGTGAGGAGACCAGCATCAATGGCCATTGAGCTATGAGAGTGATTAATGAATCCAGTGGAAAAGCTAGGAGAAATATCTTTGCCCCAAGAGTGATAAGTATGTGGAACTCACTGTCACAGGGAGTTGCAGGCATGATGGAGAAAGGAATAACTGATTAGTCAATACGGACAGGGGTGATAGGCGTGGGACACAAAGAATGATCTGTTTCTGGGTTGCAGACTGCATTGTGATGCTGAGATTTTTCACGTTGAAGGATAAATGCAAGCTGTTCGTTTTCAGTTCATTTTCTTGACTCCTCAGTTCTCCACGGCAGTGCTGATTGGACTCTACCTCTTTGAGAACTTTCCTGCATTAATGATTGGAGTTGGACTTTTCACAAACCTCGTCTACTTTGGCCTCTTACAGACCTTTCCATATATCCTACTCACGTCACCCAATTTTATACTGTCCTGTGGTAAGTACCCTTCCCTTTGCCTTCTGGGTGGCCCAGTGTTCATTATTGCTGATTAACTCCTCAAGAAGAGTGTGTGTTGAGGTACGGCAATAACCGCATCCCATTGTAGTTACCTGTAGAGTTCAGTTGGTCCCTCCCTTCTCCCACCCAACTATTCAGTCTAACTGCCCACTCCCTAGCAGACATGCGCTCACTCTCGCGCTCCCTGTTCCAGGAGTATACAGTGATAGATCAGTCAGCACTACGTTGTACATGCTTACATTGTGTTAAACTGACAACTGTCTGAACGTGAATAATGACGGTGTGTAAAGGATAATGGACATTTTACTTTTATGCCTCCCACAGTGCTGGTGGTTTGTAACCATTACTTGGCATTTCAACACTTTGCAGAAGAATATTATCCCTTTGCTGAGGTAAGGAACAGCAGTTTATTCAAAGAAAGTCACCTTGGTTTTATAGTGAGCAAACTGTGTTTAAATAATGTATTAGTTGTTATGAGGAGGATAGATATAGGGGAACCAATAGATTTCCAAAAGGAATTCAATAAGGAAACACCTAACACACGGGCTGTTGGATTTGAACATAATGTATTAAGTTGGTTAGATCATTGTACTACCACAGGATGACTGCTGGTTGCTCTGCCATTCAGAGTCCATATTATTTTGTCAAAGACGTCCAGATTAATTTCCTTTGAAATACAAGACTAGGTGGAAATATGAGGAGGAGGACCCAGTGTTACAATACCAACTCCTAGACAAGACAGATTCCAAAATGAAATCTGCCTGAATAGATCAGATTGTTTTACGTTTAATGTGGTGGTCATTCACTGTAACACAGGTACCCAGCTGCAGGTTTTCTTTAATGCTAAAATGGTAGTTTATGACACAAAGGGGGGAAAAAATACAAGAGAAGAGTTTGAAAGATTGTTTAAAAAAAAGGCACAGGGAAATAACGCCTCATGTATTTCTCAACGCCATCACTTTGCAGCAATTCAAATCCAGAGAATAATTATAAGAGTGATACAGCATCGAAACAGGACTTTGGCCCACCATGGCTTCGTCAACCAGAAATGGTCCTCTATATCAAATCTTTAAGTTTGATTTAAGTCCTGTGAAGTCTTCTCACACAAATACTCATGAATCTGAAAGCTTACACATTCTCATGTGTTATTAATTTGCATATTTCTAGCCAAACACCTCTGGTCTGGAAGTTTCACAAGCTAAACTTTCACACCAGTATAACTATGCTTTCCCTATGCTTCTTTATAGGAAACTGTCGTTAACGCTTGAGTCCTGTCATGTTTCCTTCAAAACTGCCCTCAAAGCTCTCAATTTCTGGGTTTTCTAAACTAAAGCCAATCTTTGATTATTCTAAATCAAAAGTAACCTAATACCTTTGATGTTTAGTCTATCATAAACATCTCAATATAAATGCTAGAGGCTTGCTCTCTGAGACATACTGGAATTAGGTCAGTGTTCCAGAAAGGATTCTTTCATCTTGTGTACTTTTAAAACTCTTCTCGAAATGACCCAGCACCCATATGCCACTAGTTTGAAATCCGTCTCCAAAAATGGTATTAGTATACCGAGACAAATCACACTTTTGTCAGGACAGGCCACTAAGCGAAAGGCTGAATGCATGAGTGCGTAACAAGGGGCCAATAGAGTTTAATTCGGGGAAGTCTGAGGTTATTCATTTTGTTTGGAAGGCTTCTCTTGTTTGATTATGGACTCACCTGTTTGGTTACCAGTGAAATCACTTATCTGTGTTCTTTGTATTCCTTCAGGTACTGGCTTACTTCACACTGTGCCTGTGGATAACCCCGTTCTCCTTCTTTGTGTCCCTTTCTGCTGGAGAGAATGTCCTTCCTTCCACTATTCAGCAGGGAGGTGAGTGAGACACACCCAAGTTCCTGAACGATTTCTGCTGTATTGCTAGTTAGTGGATTGGTTTATGAGCTAAATGGTTAACATTGTTGGTTTGTGGGTTGAGCGATCATATGTTTAATCGTTCACAGCCTGTGGGTGTCTTAGGCTGAGCCAGCATTTATTGCCCATCTCTAATGCCCTTGAGAAGGTGGGGGTGAGTTGTGTTCCTGAATTGTCCATGGGGATTGGATACAGTGTGTTTTTAGGGAGGGAATGCCAAGATTTTGATCTAGTGACAGTAAAGAAAGGGCGATATATTTCCAAATCAGGATGGCGAGTGGCTTGGAAGGGAAGTTGGAGGGGGTGGTGTCTCCACATGTCTGTTGCTTTTTCCTTCTAGCTGGAAGTGGTCATGGGTTTGGAAGTTAAAAACGAAAAGAACCGCCGATCCTGGAAAGCAGAAACAAAAACAGAAATTGCTAGAAGCGCTCAGCAGGTCTGGCAGCATCTGTGGGGAGAAATCAGTTAATGCTTTGGGTCCAGTGATCCTTCCTCAGAACTGATAGTAGCTAGGAAAATGCTGGTTTAATTGCAAAAGATAGGGTGGGGGGGGGAGGAGTGATAAATAAATGATTAGAATTAGAAACGCTGCAGTGTGGAAATAGGCCCTTCGGCCCAACAAGTCCACACCGATCCTCCGAAGAGTAATCCACCCTGACCCAATCCCCTACCCTATTATCCTATATTTACCCCAGACTAATGCACCTAACCTGCATATCCCTTAGTACGTGGGGAAATTTAGCATGGCCAATCCACCTAACCTGCACATCTTTGGACTGTGGGAGGACACCAGAGCAGCCCGAGGAAACCCACGCAGACACGGGGAGAATGTGCAAACTCCACACAGACAGTCATCCGAGGCTGGAATCGAACCCAGGTCCCTGGTACTGTGAGGCAGCAGTGCTAACCACTGAGCCACCGTGCTGCCCACATGGGCGCGGATAGAGCCCAAACAGAGAGAACAGTTGGACAGACAAAGGAGTGGATAACGATCTGGCTGGGAGAGCCAATAGCTGTGAATGGAGACTGACAATAGGTAGTGTGTATTGGCAGACTGTATGGTAACAAGGCCTGGTGTCTGAGGATGGGGGAGCTGGGACAGACTTGATATTAACTCCAGGAGGCTGCAGGGTCCCCAAGTAGAAAATGAGGTTTAGATCTTCCAGCTTGAGCTGAGCTTCAGTGCAGCAAGCCTCAGACAGAGATATTGGCTACCGCTTTGTCGGTCCAACTGTTCCTCGTGTCTGTTTGGACTACATCTGGAGTAACGTGTAATATTGACATCTGGATGGTTTCATGACTAGAGTCATAGAGATGCACAGCACAGAAACAGACCCTGCAGTCTAACCCGTCCATGGATGTCTTGAAACGGTTAAAGGTGGATAAATTCCCAGGACCTGATCAGGTGTACCCAAAACTCTGTGGGAAGCTAGAGAAGTGATTGCTGGGCCTCTTGCTGAGATATTTGTATCATCGATAGTCACAGGTGAGGTGCCGGAAGACTGGAGGTTGGCAAACGTGGTGCCACTGTTTAAGAAGGGTGGTAAGGACAAGCCAGGGAACTATAGACCAGTGAGCCTGACCTCGGTGGTGGGCAAGTTGTTGGAGGGAATCCT
>NC_057710.1:3517901-3531823 GCF_004010195.1 Chiloscyllium plagiosum
GCAGAGAGTGGTACGTGTATGGAATGAGCTGCCAGAGGATGTGGTGGAGGCTGGTACAATTGCAACATTTAAGAAGCATTTGGATGGGTATATGAATAGGAAGGGTTTGGAGGGATATGGGCCAGGTGCTGGCAGGTGGAACTAGATTAGGTTAGGATATCTGGTCGGCATGGACGGGTTACATAGAAAGGTCATTTTCCGTGATGTATAACTCTGACTCTGAATGTTTAGTTTGATGGACTGGTTTGTGAGTTAGTTCATGGTTTCTTTTATTTTCCACAGATGACGTTGTGTCAAACTACTTTACAAAGGGAAAGAGGAGCAAGCGATCAGGAATCCTAGTAATCTTCACCTTCATCAAAGAGGCGATCCTGCCCAGTCGACAGAAGATTTACTGACTGTGTGTGTGTTCATGAACACTTGTCAAAGTGATGGACAGGGTGCAGGAGGGTGGAGCTGACAGACCAAGAGACTCCCTGACGCGGAGAGTTACGAGCTCCTGCTTTGGACTTTAATTTGGGATTTCTTTTGATTTTTGTTTTTGTTCTTTAAATGGTCCCTCCTCCTGAAGGAATATTGGTTGAAGATTTGAAACGCATTATCTTTGCACAGATTTTGGAATTTCGAAGGACTTCAAACAAAAAAAACAAACAAATCTTGTTCCATTTGGAGAGGACTCAGTTGAAGCTCCCCACACGATGTATTCGGTGTAGACATTGCCATTTTCTAATGGAGTGGATGATTGCTGTACGTGGTCATGATGTTTCCAGTAAACCTTGTTCAGTTTCACACACGTTTCGATTCAGTTCAACTTCAAAGGCACTATCTCTCCCCTTTGGCTCTTTTTAAAGAGAGTCTTGTGCACTTTTAGCTGTCTTGTGTTTTACAATCATCCCCAGAACTTGCTGTTTGTCTTGCACTCAAAGCAGTATTAACATCAGGAGAGATATAGTCAGTAACACCAGGAGCTGGGGGGAGAGGGGTTACTGAGTGACAGTGTGGGGGAGCAGGATTAACATCAGGAGAGATACAGTCAGTAACACAGGGCACTGGGGGGAGAGGGGTTACTGAGTGACAGTGTGAGGGTGCTGGATTAACATCAGGAGAGATACAGTCAGTAACACAGGGCGCTGGGGGAGAGGGGTAACTGAGTGACAGTGTGGGGGAGCTGGATTAATGTTGATTATGGTTCTTGAAACTGTATCTCAATTGTTAAACTCTCAGATTGAAACAGTGACCAACTAGATCGTGAATCCTTGTGTAAATGCTCTTGCTGCATAAAAAAATAAAGTCTTGAATCTCTAGCACATCTTGCAATTCGCTTCGCAGCCAGCAAAGTACGTACTGAAATGTGGTCAATATGTGGGAGACACGGCAACCCATTTGCGCACATCACGATCCCAGAAGCAGCCGTGTGCTGAATAACTAGATAAGTGTTCAGTAAGGGATAAAAGTTGACCAGGTCACAATGGATACATTCCCCAATCTTTGCAATACTACCGTGGGATTATTTCCATCACCTATGGAAATAATTGGGTGTTGATTTAAGTCTGATCCAAAAGCAGAGTTTCATTGGGTTGCTTTGAATCCGTCACTTCATTGGATTATAATCTCCACCCAATGTCCTCACTTGGCTCGTATTTTCCATTCACTGTGTAGGTTCTCCTCAAGGAGAGGGTCTAACACTGGGGAAGTTCCGTCAGTGACCTCCAGTCAGAGAGCAATCGAGGAACCTTTTCACCCAGAGGGTAGTACTGGTTTGGACCTCATTCTGAAAGGGAGATCTTGCTCTATTTTAAAAAGTGCTCCATGTACACTTGAATACACACTTGCAGGGCTCGGGAACAAATGCTGGGAAGTGGGATGGCTCTCTTTTTGACCAGCATAGGTGGGGGGGGAGGGGCTGAATGGCCACCACTGCTGTAAACTCTCTACACTTGAGGGGGGGTGGCTATTTATTTAAGGTGGCAGCAAACTGCTCCATTCAGAGAGGCACTACCAACAGTGTTCACACAAAGCTAACCAGCAACAGCAACTCTGGCTGATTTCGCTGGGAAGGCAACAAAGTTAGCCAATGATTTATATTTTTCAGTTCATTGATTCAGGCTTGGCCTGCATATGCCGGTGATCCCCGTCCTGCGGCTGAGTCTGAACCACCATGCTAGTTTAGATGTTACTTGAGCAGCTGTTTCAGAGGAGATTGTGGGCTTTGGCAGCTTTCCCTCCACAGGCAATGTAAGCAAAGTGGATGGATTTTCACACTAACCTGTCATTTCATGCTCACTAAAGTCAGCTTTGTACCTCCAAGTTCCAGGTGTGTTTAACGGAATTTAAATTTCCTGGACTCGTCATGAATCCAGTCACATGATCATATCCTATTGGAATCTGAAGGAATTCAGGAAAAATGCCATCTTTAAGAATGCGTGCTGTACGGAGTGATACCAGAAAGGGGACAGACTGCAGTTGCACAGATTCTACTAAGAACTGATGGGAATGTCCTATAGGTTTATAAACTCAATGTTTCAGTTAGCAATTAACCATTCACCAAGGAGAGTGTGCTCAAACACTGAAAACGTTCTGACTCGCTGACGCTGACCTCTCCACTGCTTTCAGGTTTGGGGCCTGACTAAACATGGAGGAATCTCATTATCTCCTTGGAGGTGCTGACACTCGGACTGTTTCATACAGAGTGGACACCGGGCTGGGGAAAGGGGATTAAATGGGTGTAGTGTGTGTGATGGGGGGAATGTGGGACGTTGGTTGGGACGTTACATGTGTCGTGAGTTTCCCCAATAGCAGAAGTGAACAGGCGGTGGAGGAAGAAGTTCTCACTCTGTTCTGACACATGGTCTTGGGTGGTTTATGTTCCCCCTCAGAGATTACAGGGCTCGATGTGGTGTCGTTCCTCCTGCGGCTGGGCAGCACTCCCTCCCTGTACCGTGGGGCTCTTGTCTTCGGACTGGGAGTCTGACTGGGCCGAGCGAGTGCTGTCTCTCGTGGTGGGATTGATGCCGTAGCATTCTGTGGTCATTCGGAGTAAGTCACGGTGGTGTGAGAGTTGCACTGTCCTGGTCCTCGCTGTGGGGCTGGGCGACCCCGTTGGGTGGGTGCAGTGGGAACACGTGATGTGCCACGTGTCTGGCTCCACCCACTCTCTCAGGCACATGTCTACCTCAGCCTTGTCCTTGACCACATGCCCCTTCTTGGGAAGTCTGAGGACGTCGACCGCCATGAATTCCTCAGGAATCCGTATTCGATGGTAAACGCAATGGGGGAACAGTTGTTGCTTGATCGTGTCCAGGGGCAGGCTGGGTAACGGCCAGGTCTTATGGCCAACCTTGGTTTTCAGCATATGCTGGCCGTGCTGGCTCCGCGCCAACTTGTACAAGATCCCAAAGTCATGCTGCTGCAGCGTTAGGTTCATGTTGAGCTGCTCATCGCCCCCTCGCTGTCTGGAGGTGTCAGCCGTGGGCGGCGAAGAGAGATTGGTGCTGGGGTTCCAAACTGGCTTTGGCCAGCACACGCCCTGGCGGAGGGTGGAGCAGGTCCTGCTTTTCGGGTCTGGAACTGGGTGGGCCTTTCTCTTCTCCCAGTCCTGGGCGCTTTCCGTTCCCCTCCCCCTGGAATGGCAAGGCCCTGTCGGTTTGGTGGAGGGCACCAGTTTGTAACTGTCCCAGTCGCTGGCCCTCCCTTCGACCTTCACCGACTCCCTCAGCTGACTGGTCACGTGATCGGCCGCTGTCCGCCGCGGTCTGATAAAGCTGCTCGATAGCCTCAGAACGTTGGCGAGTTGCTTCCTGTCCAGCCACAGTCTGAAGGACTCATCAGCAATGGATTCCATCTCTCCCTACAGCAACACAACCACCAGCAACTCTTACCTATCTAGTGAACTTTAGTCAAAGCAAACATTATCTACTGACACGCACCGTGCAGTTGGGAAGGTAGTGCAGATCTGGAAGGCACTGCTGCGAGTTTTTTGTTGGACTCGGTTGTCTGTTGCAGGCAAACCTTTCATTGAGAGATGGTCAAGCGCTTTACTGAGTGGGCTCGGGTACTGGTTTCATAAAATTACGAAGGACATACATAAGGGAGATGTAAAGAGGATGTTTCCACTGGTGGGTGAAGCTGGGACAAGAGGGTAGAGACTCAAGATTAATGCAAGCGGGTTTAGGACTGAACTAAGAAGGAATCTCTTCACCCAGAGGGTTGTGAGTCTGTGGAACTCTTTGCCCAGGGAAGTAGTTGACATTATTTCAGTAAACGTTTTTAAAGCTAAGGTAGATTGTTTTTGAACAGTAACGGAATTAAGGTTTACGGTGAGTGGGTGGGTAAATGGAGCTGAGTCCATGAAAGGATCAGCCATGATTGTATTGAATGGCAGAGCGGGTTCGAGGGGTCAGATGGCCTACTCTTGCTCCTTGTCCTTATGTTTTGTGATGCAGTGTGGCACTGCCACGGGGCAGATCCACAACGGAGGTTACCACAAAGGTCCTACCTACCCAGCTTCGCCCCTCACCCGACGTTCACCTCACCAGGTTCTCCAATGAGAGAGTGCGCAGCCCAATGGGCCCTTGGCAATGTTACTTCGTCAAGTATTTAATTGGAAGGATGTTCCCAATGACCGGGATGTCCAGAACCAGGGGTCACTGTCTAAAGATACAGGGTACACCGTTTTGGATTGAGATGAGGAGAAATGTCTTCACCCTGAGAGTGGGGAGCCTGGGGAATTCACTACCACAGCAAGCAGTTAGGGCCAAAACACTGAATGTTGGTAAGAAGGAATTAGATATCTTTAGAGTCATAGAGATGTACAGCACAGAAACAGACCTTTCGGTCCAACTCATCCATGCTACCAGATATCCCAACCTAATCTAGTCCCATTTGCCAGCACTTGGCCCATATCCCTCTAAATGTTTCCTATTCATATACCCATCCAGACTCCACAACTTGTAGTTGTACCAAACTCCACCACTTCCTCTGGCAGCTCATTAAGGGATCAAAGGATATGGGGAGGAAGCAGGAACAGGGAAAGGAGTTGGATCATCAGCCACGATCAGCTAGAATGGCGGAGCAGGTTTGAAGGGCCAAATGGCCTGCTGTTGCTTCGGTTTTCAATATTTGGAAGGGTTAAAACTGCAGCAGTGTGGAGACAGGAGTGTGTGATAATGTTACCAGATCAGTAATCTACAGATCCAAGTTAATGCTCTGGGACACAGGATCAAACCCAGTCGTGGTAGATGGTGGAATTGAATTATAAATCTTGTCAGCAGTAATGCAGACCATAAAACACAGGAGCAGAGTTAGGCCATTCGGCCCATCCAGTCTGCTCCACCATTTGATCATAGCTCATATGTCTCTCAATCCCGTTTTCCTGCCTTCTCCTTGTAACCCTTGACCCCCTTACTAATCAAGACCCTACCCTTCTCTGTCTTAAATACACTCAATGACTTGCCCTCTCCAGCCCTCAGTGGCAATGAGTTCCACAGATTCACCACCCTCTGGCTGAAGACATCCCTCCTCATCTCAGTTCGAAAGGGTCGTCCCCTCACCCTGAGGCAGTGCCCTCTGATCCTAGTTTCTCCTACCAGTGGAAACATCTTCTCCCCATCCACTCTGTCCAGGCCTCTCAGTATTCTGGAAGTTTCAGTTGGATCTTCCCCTTATCCTAAACTCTGAGCATAGACCAGAGTCCACAACCACTCCTCATATGACAGGCCCTTAATTCCCGGGATCATTCTTGTAAATCTCTCGACTCCCTCCAATGCCAGCACACCCTTCCTTAGAAACGGGGCCAGAACTGCTCAAAATATTCCAAATGCAGTCCGACCAGAGTCTTATACAGCCTCAGCAGTACATCCCAGCTCTTGTATTCTAGCCCTCTTGAAATAAATGCTAACATTACATTTACCTCGCTAACTGCAACTGAACCTGGATGCCAACGTTAAAAGAATCCTCCTAAGACTCTTAAGTCGCTTTGTGCTTCAGAATTCCACAGCCTTTCCCCGTTAGAAAATAGTCTACACCTAACTCGGTGGTTAGCACTGCTGCCTCACAGCGCCAGGACCTGGGTTCGATTCCAGCCTCGGGCGACTGTCTGTGTGGGGTTTGCACATTCTCCCCGTGTCTGCGTGGGTTTTCTCCGGTTTCCTCCCACAGTCTAAAGTTGTGCAGGTTATGGGGATTGGCCATGCTAAACTGCCCATAACGTTAGGTGCATTAGTCAGGGTTAAATATAGGGTAGGGGAATGGGTCTAGGTGGGTTACTTTTCAGAGGGTTGGTGTGGATTTGTTGGGCCGAAGGGCTTGCTTCCACACTGTAGTAATCTAATCTAATCTAATCTAATCTCTACTCTCCCTCTTAAAAATGACTACATGTGTTACTTTGGGCCATTGCCCTACTTTAGAAAGAAGGCTAAAAACAAGCTAAGACTGTTATTTCAGAATGTTCTGGAGGACCTGCGTTCAAATCCTGCCATGGCAGATGGTGGAATTTGAATTCAATAAAAAAAAAGAGTTGTTAATTGTCAGGAAAAAGCCCATTTGTGTCCCTTAGGAAAGGAATCTGCCATCCTTACCTGGTCTGACCCTACCCGTGACTCCAGACCCACAGCAACATGGTTTACTCTTAACTGCCCTCTGGCACGGGCAATGAATGCTGGTTATCCATCCCATGAATGAATTTAAAAATTGGTGAGACCACGTGTCACATCCTGTGTGCAGCGTTTGTCTCTTTATTGAAGGAGGGATGTAAATGTATGGAGGCTGTTTAGAAGGGGAAGGTCACCTTGAACCCAGGTATGAGTGGGTTGCTCTTATGAGGAAAGGTTGGACAGACTGTGGTTGTACCCGTTGGAGCTGAGAAGGGTGAGGGGTGACCTGATCGAAGTTTATAAGATCCTGAATGACGCTGACAAGGTTAAAGTGGAAAGGATGTTGTGGGTAAGCCCTGAACTAGGGGGCACTGTTTAAAAGTAAGGATTACCCTTTCAGGACAGAGATGATTAGATTAGATTACTTACAGTGTGGAAACAGGCCCTTCGGCCCAACAAGTCCACACCGCCCCGCCAAAGCGCAACCCACCCATACTCCTACATCTACCCCTTACCTAACACTACAGGCAATTTAGCATGGCCAATTCACCATCTTTGGACTGTGGGAGGAAACCCACACGGACACAGGGAGAATGTGCAAACTCCACACAGTCAGTTGCCTGAGGCGGGAATTGAACCTGGGTCTCTGGCGCTGTGAGGCAGCAGTGCTAACCACTGTGCCATCGTGCCGCCCAGATGAGGGGAGTCTCTTTCTGCAGAGGGTTCATCCGAAGGCTCACTGAAGATGTTATGGTGACGAAACATCTGAAAATGAACCGTCCAGCTCTGCGAGCAAACCTACATCAAGGGTTGTGTTGATATCAGAGGGTTGTGTTGATATCAGAGGGTTGTGTTAATTCCAATCTGTTTGGGTTTAGAAGGTGGTGGAGGTGGAACCGTTGAATATCATTTCCGTTCCAGTGACTAACCTGGTGGATTTCAGCCTGTTGTTTCTCATTGTCCAGTAGGACAAGCTTCAGTTTCTGCAGCTTCCCCATTTGCTTGAAAAGCTCAGCCTGGCTCACCTCCCACATGACATTGGACAAATACCTGAGGGCACAAAGGTGAATACTGAGACATATGGAAAAGGTGGTGGGTGGATGGAAGGGGGGGGAAGCAAAAGGAGCTGGGTTGAAGAGGATAGAAAAACCTGCACTTTTATAGCGCCTTTCACAACCTCAGTGCACCCAACAGTGTCTTGCAACCAATGGAGTCCTTTCGAGGTGATAACATTTGCAATGTAGGAATCTATCAAGTGTGCTCCAGTTTCCCCCCTACAGTCCCAAAGATGTGCAGGTTAGGGTGGATTGGCCCTGCAAAATTATCTCATAGTGACCAGGAATGTGAAGGCTAGGTGGATTAGCCATGGGAAATGCAGGGTTACAGGGATAGGGAGGCGGGGGGGGGGGGGAGGCAGTGTTAGTCTGGGTGGGGTGCTTTTCAGAGATTCAGTGTGGACTCAATGGGCCGAATGGCCTGTTTCCACACTGTAAGGATTCTATGATTCAAGCTCCCCTCCAAGCCACTCACCATCCTGACTTGGAAATATACCACTGTTCCTTCACTGTCGCTCTGTTAAAATCCTGGAGTTCCCTCCCTCAGGGCATTGCGGGCCAACCCACAGCACATGGACTGCAGCGGTTCAAGAAGGCAGCTCACCCCCACCTTCTCAAGGGGCAACTAGGGACAATATAAAGTCCATGAACAGATGTTTCAGTGTGATGTCATGTTTGACAGAGGAATGAACCAACCTTGCACATTGACGATGCCCATAGACCTTGGCCAAGTCAATTGGTCTGTGTCCCCTGGAGTCTTTAGCCTTCACGTCAGCTCCAGCTGCTACCAAAGCCATGACACAATCAAGTAACCCAACTTCAGCTGCCTGGTGAAGTGGGGTCAACCCTTCGTTTGTTTGACTAAACAGCAAGGCAGAAAAAAAATGCTGGGAAATAATTTACAGCAAAAGTTAAAGATAAAACAAAGATGCCATTTCATGGCTTCAGCTGTGTTCTTCAACATGTTCACTCTCCACCCCGCATCACACACTCTACACCCATTTAATCCCCCCTCCCCGTGTACACTGTCCCATGAAGGTTCAATCAGATCGAGGCGAGTCATTTGGATTAACCCAATGGAACACAGAAGCGAGCTAGAAAGTAGTTATCTTTTGGAAGCTCTACAAAGACAGGGAAACGTGTGTGAGATGGACAGTCAAGTTTCTGTGATGGAGGAGAGGTTGAGGAAACCGGGCCTGTCATATCTAGTTTCAAGAATGGGAGGTGACTTCTCTCATATTTACAATAATCTCACAGGGCATGATAGACTGGGCACAGATGAAACATTCGCCACTTATGCATTGGTCGAGAACAAGGGGATATTGTCCCTGAGTTAGCAGTTGATTATCAAAGACTGAAGTGAGGCAGAATCTCTGTGGTGGTACTTTAATCATTATTACTGGGCTGAGGAGTGGCAGATGGAGTTTAATTCAGGTAAATGCGAGGTGCTGCATTTTGGGAAAGCAAGTCTTAGCAGGACTTATACACTTAAAGGTAAGGTCCTCGGGAGTGTTGCTGAACAAAGAGACCTTGGAGTGCAGGTTCATAGTTCCTTGAAAGTGGAGTCGCAGGTAGATAGGATAGTGAAGAAGGCATTTGGTATGCTTTCCTTTATTGGTCAGAGTATTGAGTATAGGAGTTGGGAGGTCATCTTGCAGCTGTACAGGACATTGGTTAGGCCACTGCTGGAATATTGCGTGCAATTCTGGTCTCCTTCCTATCGGAAAGACGTTGTGAAACCTGAAAGGGTTCAGAAAAGATTTACAAGGATGTTGGAGAATTGGAACGATAGGGAGAAGTTGAATAGAGGGGTTACCTTATACAGGTTTTTAAGATCATGAGGAGCATGGATAGGATAAACAATGTCTTTTCCCTGGGGTGGGGGACTCCAGAAGTAGAAAGATATAAAAGAGACCTAAGAGGCAACTTTTTCACGCAGAGGGTGGTACGTGTATGGAATGAGCTGCCAGAGGAAGCAGTGCAGACTGGTACAATTGCAACATTTAAGAGGTATTTAGTTGGGTATATGAATAGGAAGGATTTGGAGGGATATGGGCCGGGTGCTGGGAGCTGGGACTCGACTAGGTTGGGATATCTGGTCAGCACGGATGAGTTGGACCGAAGGGTCTATTTCCATGCTGTACATCTCTATGACTCGACTGGAGGTGATGATCTTATTAACTGAATTTAAATTCCTCTTGGGGCTGTGGTGGGTTTCAGAACCACTGTTTCTAGAGTATTGGATGGGGTCTCAAGTTCTCAATCCTTGTAACATCACCATTCTGCTCGCAACTCCTCAGTGTATGTATTGATGCATAAAAGCATCTTGTCCCTCACAGTGCAGTCACCATGGTGATAAAAGGATAACTGGATCAATGATTACTCCCATTTATCCATGGGAAGCGGCAATATAGTGAAGTTAACAATGGCACATACACGTTTGGATCTGCCCCAATTTGGAGCAGATACTGCAGGCATTTCAGTGCTCGGAATTGGCATTCCTTGTTAAGGATCAGATGGATGGGGCTCCATCCCAATGGGTTGGCAAGATTCACATCCATCTGGTAATCCTCCACCAGCACCTTCAGACACTCCAGCCTCCCATTCAGAGCAGCCAAGTGAACCGCATTGTAACCCTAACACAGGGAGGGGCAGCGGGAGAGACAACACAGAGTTACAGCCTTCAGAGACAACACAAAACTACATGCACAGAATGTGACAGCGTAGTAAAATATCACAGAGTACAAAGCTTTACTCTGTATCTAACCCCCGTGCTGTCCCTGTCCTGGGAGTGTTTGATGGGGACAGTGTAGAGTGCGCTTTACTCTGTATCTAACCCCTGTGCTGTCCCTGTCCTGGGAGTGTTTGATGGAGACAGTGTAGAGAGAGCTTTACTCTGTATCTAACCCCGTGCTGCCCCTGTTCTGGGAGTGTTTGATGCGGACAGTGTAGAGGGACCTTTACTCTGTATCTAACCCCGAGCGTCCCTGTCCTGGGAGTGTTTTATAGAGACAGTGTGGAGGGAGCTTTACTCTGTATCTAACCCCGTGCTGTCCCTGTCCTGGGAGTGTTTGATGGGGACAGTGTAGAGGGAGCTTTACTCTGTATCTAACCCGGTGCTGTCCCTGTCCTGGAGGTGTTTTGGAGTGTTTGGAATGTGAAGATATTGCAGGTGAATCTCTGCATCAATAAGAATGCTGTCTGAGTGTGACTCACATTCGGATCCACTGCGACCTTGCCTTTTGCCTTGTTCAGACTCAGTCGCAGCCAATTAACATCACCCACTGTGGCAGCCATCAGCTCATCTCCCAGCAATGCCTCACGATTCCATTTCTTCACTCGGCCCGTCGTCATGGTGATCCCATTCAGGCACCTCGCGTAGTCACCAAGGACGGGAATGATGGCCCACACCACACTAACAGGACCATATCCACTCCGAACCCAACCTGCACATGGAGCGGGGGGGGCGGGGGGGAGGAGGAGGAAGAGACATGCTGAGGGTTCCGGGATATAGGGAGGAACGGACCAGGGATTGGATGGGGAGAGAGAGGCAGTCTATAAAACCATAAGACAGAGAGGGCTGAAGTTGGCCATTCAGCCCATTAAATGAAATCGTGGCTGACCTGATAAGCCTCAACTCTGCTTCCTACCTTTTCCCTACAATCCTTAACTCCCTCACTGATTATAAATCCGTCTGTCTTGGATAGACTAAATGACCCAGCCTCAACAGCCCCTCTGTGGTAAAGAACTCCACAGATTCACTCCCCTCTGAGAGAAGAAATCTTCACCATAGCTGTCTTCAATGTGCAACCCCTTATTCTGGGATTATGCTCTCTGGTCCTAGACTGTCTCACAAACCCACAAAGGATTTTATCTGTTTCGATAAGGTCTCCTATCTTTCTTCTATATTCCGATGAATACAGGGCCTAACCACCTTAACCTTACCTCATTTGAAGCGAAAATGGTATTTAGGAAGGGACAGGGAGCTGAGAAAAGGTGGTTCCGTTAATTCATCATGGTATTAACACAATTGAGAGGAATGTCAAATTCAGGAAAGTTGGGCATAGAAGCAGTTTGTGAGAAGATGAGAAATTATAAAGGCAAGAAGTCACTTGTGGGAGTGTTCAGGACCTTTAATAGTAATCACACAGTAAGATGTAATATAAAGTGAGAAATGTTGGGAGTTTGTCAGACAATCATGGGAAATTTTAATCAATGAACACTTCCACTGCTGACCTTACAATGGTGGGAAGGTCATTGAGGAAGCAACTGAAGATAATTGGGCCAAGGACACTACCCCGAGGAACTCCTGCAGAGATGTCAATGAAACGCAGAACTGAATAAAATTGGAAATATAAAAACAGACAAAAAGGATTTCGATAACTGTCTTAAAAAGAAAAGCTCTAAAGTGAGCATTGGCTCTTTTGAAAGTGAGTTTGGGGAATGGATGATGGAAAATAAGGAGATAGTAGATGAATTAACAAGTAATTTTAATCAGAATTCACTATAGATGAATGACTTCCCAGAACAGCAATAATGGAAATCAGGGAGGGACAAAACCAAACCACATGTGCAGTGACAAGAGCCAGAATCCTGATGGGCTTCAATCCCACGCTCCTAAAACGAGGGTCTGGTGAGTTTGGTTTCATTTCTCCAAACTTCCCCAGATTCAGGCAGAGTTCCACTAGTTTGGAAAATAGCGAATGTAACCTGTTTATCAAATAATGGAGGGAGACAGAAAGTGGGAAATGATAGACTGACCATAAGACCAGAAGGTACAGAATTAGGCCATTCATCCCATCCAGTCTGCTCCACCATCGGATCATGGCTGATGCATTTCTCAACCCCATTCTCCCTGTAACCCTTGACCCCCTTACTAATCAAGTGCCTACCCATCTCTGTTGTCAGCACACTCAATGACTTGCCCTCCCCAGCCCTCAGTGGCAATGAGTTCCACAGATTCCCCACCCTCCGGCTGAAGACATCCCTCCTCATCTCAGTTATAAAGGGTCATCCCTTCACCCTGAGGCTGTGCCCTCGGGTCCTAGTCCATCCCACTAGTGGAAACATCTTCTCCACGTCCACTCTATCCAGGCCTCTCAGTTTTCTGTAAGTTTCAATCAAAACCCCACCCCCATCTTTCTAAACCCAATCGAGTACAGACCCAGAGTCCTCAACCACTCCTCATATGATAAACCCTTCACTCCCAGTATTATTCTTGTAAACCTCCTCTGGACCCCCTCCAAGGCCAACACATCCTTCCTTCGATAAAGCACCCTGAGGTCCACATGTCCACTGGACATGTCCACTGGACATAATAATACAAATGCAGTTTGACCAGAGCCTTATATAGCCTCAACAGTACATTCCTGCTCTTGTATTCTAGCCCTCTCAAGATAACTGCTAACATTACTTTAGGCTTCCTCACTACCGAATGAACCTGGATGCTAACATTAAGAGAATCCTGAACTAGAATGCCTTTGTGCATCAGATTTCTGAAACCCTTTCCTGTTTAGAAAATAGTCCATGCCTCTATTTTTCCAACCAAACCTGACACTTTCCCACATTGTATTCCATCTGCCACGTCTTTGCCCACTCTCCTAGCCTCTAATAGATTCATCCAGCACAGAAACAGAGCCTCTGCTTCAACTTATGCACGCTGGCCGGGGTTCCCAAAATAAACTAGCTCCACTTGTCTGCATTTGGCCCATATCCCTCTAAACGAAAGTGAGGATGACAGATGCTGGAGATTAGACAGTGTGGTGCTGGAAAAGCACAGCAGGTCAGGCAGCATCCAAGGAGCAGGAGAATCAATGTTCTGATAATTCCTGATGAAGGGCTTTTGCCCGAAACATCGATTTTCCTGCTCCTCAGATGCTGCCTGACCTGCTGTGCTTTTCCAGCGCCACACTCTCGACCCATAGCCCTCTAAACCTGTCTAATTCATTCTGCAGCCTCCCTGTTTCCTCAACACTACCTGTCCCCCCACCCATCTTTGTGTCATCCTCAAACTTAGCAACAATGCCCTCAGTTTCTTCGTCTGGATCATTTGTGCAGAATGTGAAGGTCAGCTTAACATTTTCACTGAAAGATGTTAGAAGCTATTATTAAAAATGTTTGAGCTGGGCACTGGGACACGTGTGAGAGAATGAACAAAATCCCAAGGGCTTTACTTTGTTGACCAGTCCTGCTTCATCACTCACTTCCCTACCTCTCATCTCCCTTTTTACATCATCCACATATTTATCTTTTAGTTACCTTCCCACCACCTCTCTCT
>NC_057710.1:3532323-3557944 GCF_004010195.1 Chiloscyllium plagiosum
GAAATTAAGGGACACAGATTGGGTGAGGGATATAGAATGGAGGGATTATGGGGCAGAGATTGGGGTGAAGGATTGAGGGACACAGACAGGGTTGAGGGATATGGAGTGGAGGAATTGAGGGACACAGATTTTGGGAGAGGGATATGGAATGGATGGATTATGGGGCAGAAATTGGGGTGAGGGATATGGAATGGAGGGATTGAGGGACATAGATGGGGGTGAGGGTTATATTGAGGAGTGTGAGTGGATTAGTTTGGGCTGATAAACCTTCATGTGTATAACCATGTAACCACCTGATGAAGGAGCAGCGCTCCAAAAGCTAATGGTTCCAAAGAAACCTGTTGAACTATAACCTGGTGTGTAATTTTTAACTTTGTCCACCCCAGTCCAACACTGGCCCCTCCAAGTCACAGTGTATAACATTGTTCAGCAGTGAGCTCCAGGAGATATCCCTTTAAGATACTGAGGAAAACCCTACCCCACCCCACCAACCCATTTAAACCAGCCGTTGAGGGATTATTTACACCTTCTGCACAGCAAATAGAGCCTGGCTATTACCCGAAATCTGGTACTGTGACAAGGCAGCATCCCTCAGCATTGCACTGGCAATGTCAGTTCTACAGAGAGGCTTGAACCCTTAGTGTAGTGACTCAGAGGTATGACTGCACTGATGTCCTCACTAAAACACCTCCATCTGGCCTGACCTCTCTCTAACTCCAACTCCCTCTCACCCTCATACTTCACTCTAGAACCTCCTCAAACCTTCACACTCCAGATACAGAGTGTTAGCCTCCTCCTTCTTTTCAAACTCAGATACATTTACCTTCTCATACGCCTGGTCCCTTCTCCAGGACAATGGCCTCTGCCTTCAGTGTCCTACCTTGGGTCCTCAGTGCCTCAGATTCAAAGTTCTGACCCTCATCTTAAATCCCACCAGGACTTCACCTCCTCCCAATCTCTGTGATCTCCTCCAGCTCCACAACCTTCCTCCACTATTTCCAACTGCCTGACCATCTCAAGATTCAAGAGTAGTTTTTATTTGCCATTTCTACCGTATACAGCTGATACAGTAAAAACGAGACAGCGTTCCTCCAGGGCCGAGGGAGCTACATGGACAGCACAAACTGCATCTTTAAGGCTTTGTAATTCAAACACCGTCCCTTAGTTCCAGTGAGGCACGGTGGGGGAGTGGGGGGAGGGTGAAGGTGGGGGGGAACGATGTGGGGACTCAGCTTAATTAAATCAATTATCTCCGATTGATCCATTCTGATGAATTAGGAGATAACGTTGAGAGACAAAGTGAATCACCCTGCTTACTCAACTGAACAACAGCGGGCCAGTTTATAAAGAGCCTCCGGAATCTTCCAGCATGTTTCACGAAAAGAGGCAGAGGGAACTGAGTCAAAGGTTAAGGCCAGCAAAGTCACAGCTTAACTGAAGGCTGCTTAAGAAGCTTTAGAGAACGCGGGTCTGACCCAGACAGTGAACAAAATGACCGATAGGTCCTGAGCATCCCTCCCACATGAGCTGACCACTTCTCCCAAATACATGAGCTGATGCTTCTATCCAGTTTTGCCAACTTTTGTATCCTCTGCAAATTTCCTAATCATGACCCCTGCATTAGAATGTAATCACCCTCTATACCCCCCATTATACAGCCCAGGAACCCAATATTCAGTTCACTATTTTAGTGTTTTATTCCATCAAAAATTGGGACACATATTCTCAATTCCTGCTGTCTTTTTTTCTTAAAACAGCTCCAATTGAGCTCACACTCTTCCTGCCCGCTCTTCTTTGTACTTCTCTGCATCTGTAGTGCACTTCACCCACTTATGTGGAAATTCATCACTCACTGTTTATTACACTTCCAAGTTTCAGATTTCCTGTTAATGGCAATACCTGTGGTCGACAATCCCAGGTTAATTCTTTTGAACGAATCACAGAGAGCAGTGAATACCTCAGCCAGTCAAAGAGGTCCTTGTTTTACGTGAAATTGGTTAATTTCACTGAAGCACCAGGAACAGAGAGATTATGTCCAAATATTCACACGTTGGTGTTTTCATCCTGGCCATTCAGGGTGAGACTTTAGGGGATCAGGATGGAGAGGAGGTATATCTAAACATTTTTTATTAATTTATGAGGTGTAGGCATCACTGGTTCAGAAAGCATTTGTCACCCATTTGTTAATTACCCTTGAGAAGGTGGGAGTGAGCTGCCGTCTTGAACCGCTGCAGTCCATGTGCTGGGGGTTGACCCACAATGCTCTTAGGGAGGGAATTCCCGGATTCGGACCCAGTGAAGAAACAGCATTACAAGGAAGAATGTCCAGGAGTGGCAAAGTCACTGATCTAATACAACAACACTCCACAATCCAGGACGAAGCATCCTGCTTAATTGACACCACATCCACCAATATCCACTCCCTCCACCAACACTCAGTAGCAGCAGGGTGTACTATCTACAAGATGCACTGCAGAAATTCACCAAAGATCCTCAGACAGCACCTTCCAAACCCGTGACCACTTCCATCTAGAAGGACAAGGGCAGCAGATACATGGGAACACCACCCCCTGCAACAAGTTGCCCTCCAAACCCTACACACACACACACAGTCAGTGTGAAGTGCAGGGTGGACTGTGAACGCACCACACTGAGATTGATCAAGTCAATGTGAATCTGTGTGTGACTGATCCAGCTAGGAACAGGCAGCTCGATGTAACCCCTTCCTGCCAAACCAGGCAGGCAGTGCCCTTGCCCCCACCCCGTGTATCAGCTCTTTGCCCACTAATGGAAGAAGGAAGAAGGAAGCAGGAAGAAGGGCTTATGCCCAAAACGTCGATTCTCCTGTTCCCTGGATGCTGCCTGACCTGCTGCGCTGTTCCAGCAACACATTTTCAGCTCTGATCTCCAGCATCTGCAGTCCTCACTTTCTCCTGGGATAAACAGTACCAGGAGGAAAACATCTGGAGTACAAATATCAATACAGAACCAGCAGCATCTGTCAGAAATGTCTGTGCTTCAACTCTGTCTTGTAATGGTTAACATCACCTGTGTTATATAAAAGATAGTGTTATACACAGCAAACAGGTTTTAGTACATAATATACATAATATATATGCTTTAACCCTGTAAATGTGACCACACACAATATAGGCCATGTCATACCCAGCAGTTACATTCTACAAGAGTAGACCTTGCATTCCTGGCAATGAACTTCATGCAATTAATAACAGACTGTATTACTAGGTCTAGCACTCTATGTATTACATAAGACTTTAGTTAGGTCAGACTTGGAATATTGCTGATGAAGGGCTTATGTCCGAAACATCGATTCTCCTGCTTCTTAAATGCTGCCTGACCTGCTGTGCTTTTCCAGCACCGCTCTAATCTTGACTTAGAGCAATGCGGTCATTTCTGATCACCACAACACAGGAAGGATGTGGAGGCTTTGGAGAGGGTGCAGAGGAAGTTTACCAGGGTGCTGCCTGGATTAGAGGATATCAGCTATAAGGAGAGGCGAGAAAAAACTGGTTTCTCTTGAGTGGTGGGGGCTGAGGGGAGACTTGATAGAAATCTATAAAATTATGAGATGCATAGATAGGGTTGATGGTCAGAATTTTTTTTTGAAATGGCTAATATTAGGGGGCATGTATTTAAGGTTAGAGGGAGAAAGTTCAAAGGAGATGTGAGGGGCAAATTTATTACACAGAGAGTGATAGGAGTCTGGAGCATGCTGCCGAGGTGGTGGGAGAGGCAGATACAATAGAGACGTTTAATGGACTCGTAGATAAGCACATGAATAAACAAGGAATAGAAGGATATGGACCAAGGGCAGGGGTTATTTTAATCTGGCATCATGGTCAGCACATCATGGTGGGCTGAAGGGCCTCACCTGTGCTGTACTGTTCTATGTTGTAATGGTAGCACACTCTGTGTTACTGGAAGACGCACTCTGACACAATAACATAACCATGTATTACTGGATACAGAAATGTGTACGTTGTATTGGCAGCCCCCGCCAAGTTCAGATGGGTTCACCTCCTGTTTCCGTTCACAGGTCAATTTCTTCGCGAGTTGGTGCCCAATTCAGGACACTGTATAAGTACAGGAAATGTTCATATTTGGATATTTAAAATTAAACCCCTGGATTAGATCATGTTCTTAAGTAGAAGTGTTTGTAAGTCAGACATTCGCAAATGGGAGACCTCCTGTATAGCACCCTACGTGCTGCTGGGTATACCCCTGCAGACATTACAACGCAACTGGCAGAAAAAGGAGCTGGAGGACACTTTTGCATTTACCAAGTCTGTTGCATCATGACTTAAGATTGCAATCTTGATTCCAGCTCCCTGCCTGACTCCAGAGCCCTTGATTCCTTTGTCAATCTGTAACCTCCCAAACTCAGCTGTAAATATCATCGAGTCCCTAGAATGGGGAAGCAGGTCATTCAGCCCATTGAGTCCACGCCAACGCTCCGAAGAGCATCCCACCCAGACCCACCCCATCCCTGTAATGCTGCATTTCCCATGACTGTCGGTTAGCTGTTGTTATGGGGCCTGCTATTAGCATATTCTACATGTATGAGCTCCTTAGGGACTGTCAGGGGTGTGTGGGAGTACCGACACCTCCTGCTTTACAGAGTAGAGTCACGGGGAGTGAACAGGATGGAGTTTACATTGTCTCTGCAACTTGTGACAGAACTCGTAAGAAGAAGCCCTACATTCTATTAGATTATGATTAGGTGGTTGATTTTTCACGGAGGGGGGAGCAGGCGTGATGGGCTGAAGGACCATTTCCGGTGCTATAGATCTCTATTACTTTCCAACGTAGGAGCAGTGGTAGGCCATTCAGCCCATCAAGTCTGCTCCACCATTCGACAAGATTGTGACTGATCTGACAATCCTCACCTCCATTCCTGCAAACAGTTGGTGCAGCAGCTAATGCACACACAGCAAGATCCCACTATTGCAATGGGGTAATGGTTCGTTAACCTTTATTCGGGATGGTGGCTGAGGGTGTGTATTTGGGGAGTGAACACTGTGGATGTTATGTGCAGTGACATCAGGGTGGATCTTTTACATGACCACTTGAGAGGCCAGCTGGAGGCATCAGTTTAATGTCACAGCTCCTCTGACAGTGCGGCACTCCCTCATTTCAGCTCCTCTGACAGTGCGGCACTCCCTCAGTACTGATCCTCTGACAGTGCAGCACTCCCCCAGTACAGCTCCTCTGACAGTGCAGCACTCCCTTGGTACAGCTCCTCTGGCAGTGCAGCACTTCCTTAGTCCAGTTCCTCTGACAGTGCAGCACTCCCCCAGTACAGCTCCTCTGACAGTGCGGCACTCCCCCAGTACAGCTCCTCTGGCAGTGCAGCATTCCCTCAGTACAGCTCCTCTGACAGTGTTGCACTCCCTCAGTGCAGCTCCTCTGACAGTGCAGCACCCCCCCAGTACAGCTCGTCTGACAGTGCGGCACTCCCTCAGTACTGACCCTCTGACAGTGTGGCACTCCCTCAGTACTGACCCTCTGACAGTGCAGCACTCCCTCAGTACTGACCCTCTGACAGTGCATCTCTCCCTCAGTACTGGTCCTCTGGCAGTGCAGCACTCCCTCAGTACTGGTCCTCTGACAGTGCAGCACTCCCTTAGTACGGCTTCTCTGACAGTGCAGCACTCCCTCAGTACAGCTCCTCTGGCAGTGCAGCACTCCCTCAGTACTGACCCTCTGGCAGTGCAGCACTCCCTCAGTGCAGCTCCTCTGGCAGTGCAGCACTCCCTCAGTACAGCTCCTCTGACAGTGCAGCACTCCCTCAGTACAGCTCCTCTGGCAGTGCAGCACTCCCTCAGTACAGTTCCTCTGACAGTGCAGCACTCCCTCAGTACAGCTCCTCTGGCAGTGCAGCACTCCCCCAGTACAGCTCCTCTGGCAGTGCAGCACCTCTGACAGTGCAGCACTCCCCCATTACAGCACCTCTGGCAGAGCAGCACTCCCTCAGTACAGTTCCTCTGACAGTGCAGCACTCCCTCAGTACAGCTCCTCTGGCAGTGCAGCACTCCCTCAGTACAGCTCCTCTGACAGTGCAGCACTCCCTCAGTACAGCTCCTCTGGCAGTGCAGCACTCCCCCAGTACAGCTCCTCTGGCAGTGCAGCACCTCTGACAGTGCAGCACTCCCCCATTACAGCACCTCTGGCAGAGCAGCACTCCCTTGGAGGGCAGTGGCATTCTGAGTGAGTTGTAAACACACCAGGAGCTAACTCAGAGAGGAGGTGAACCTCCTGTCCTTGAGCGAGGACTGCTTCTCCATCGCTGGCCTCAGATCCGTGATTCAGTCGGGTTTGTGCCCCAGTGAGTAACGTCGGTTTAGCCCCCACCTTGCTAACGGCCCTGTCCTGTTGGATGTCCCAGCCGCGGTCAACGCTGCAGGTTGGGAAATGCAAGGTCAGAGTTGTTAGCTGGGCCGGATGGTGACGGCATGCATCCCAGATGTGTGTGTATGAGAGGCCCTGTACTGATACCCCTTGCTGGGCGGGTCATGACCTTTACAGATATGGTGGCTGTGCATGTCACAGTGAATGGATGTTAAAGTGGTAATGTGTGCCGGGGTGGCTAACCTTCTCAAACTGCTCCTTCACACCCTGCACAACTCAATCTAAACTCTTCCCGTTCCTTCTCTGCAGCATACAGAACCATCTCAGCTGTGAATGGTCCACTGGTGGTACTCGATAATGTTAAGGTACAGTGCAGCACCTATTCATTTGTTAAGTTCGAGAGTAACAGTGTGTGAAGGAGGGTGGGAGTGGGGGGTGGGTGGGTGGTGATTACTGCACAAATCGTGTTTTCTTTTCCCCTGTCAGTCTTGGGGCTGGTTGCGTCGACACGTTAGCCAAAGTGCTGAGCTCCCATTGTTCCATTTCACTGGGCAGCTCGTTCATTAACGGGCTGTCAGCGACATCACTTCCTTATCAAGAGGCGTCGGGGGTAATGATGCGTGAGGCAGGCTCAGAGAGGTCATTCCCGCCCCCTGTGTCAGCGATGTCACTCCCAATTTGTCAGCACGCCCAACCGACTGGGCGGCGGCAAATCGTCAAAGGGGGGCCTCGCAAACACAGGTGCAGCCTGTGCCTGCAAAGAAATGGATTTCAGTTCCATTGCCTTCTAAGGGAAAGCAAATATACACTACACTCCCAGGACAGGGACAGCACGGGGTTAGATACAGATTAAAGGTCCCTCTACACTGTCCCCATCAAACACTCCCAGGACAGGGACAGCATGGGGTTATATACAGAGTAAAGGTCCCTCGACACTGTCCCCATCAAACACTCCCAGGACAGGGACAGCACGGGGTTAGATAAAGGGTAAAGGTCCCTCTACACTGTCCCCATCAAACCCTCCCAGGACAGGGACAGCACGGGGTTAGATACAGAGTAAAGGTCCCTCTACACTGTCCCCATCAAACCCTCCCAGGACAGGGACAGAATGGGGTTATATACAGAGTAAAGGTCCCTCTACACTGTCCCCATCAAACCCTCCCAGGACAGGGACAGCACAGGGTTAGATACAGAGTAAAGCTTCCCTCTACACTGTCCCCATCAAACACTCCCCAGACAGGGACAGCACGGGATTAGATACAGAGTAAAGCTCCCACTACACTGTCCCCATCAAACACACCCAGGACAGGGACAGCACAGGGTTAGATACAGAGTAAAGCTTCCTCTACTCTGTCCCCATCAAACACTCCCAGCACAGGGACAGCATGGAGTTAGATGCAAAGTAAAGCTCCCTCAACACCATCCCAGGACAGGGATAGCACAGGGTTAGAGACAGAAGCAGGTACCTGCGGCCGTGGTCGGGACAGGGAGCTGCTGATTGCTATCACTCCAGCTAGTCCAGTGCCTTGACCTACCACACTCTCTGTTCACAACATGAAGGCGTTGCCTGGCGTGCCTTGACCGACAGGTTCTTGTTTTGTGTTTGGAAGCAAGTTCCGATCTTTGGGTTTACTTCCTTTCTCGCAGTTTCCAAAATACGCGGAGATTGTGAACTTCACCCTGCCGGATCGCAGTGAGCGCAGTGGCCAGGTGTTGGAGGTGGTTGGATCCAAGGCAGTGGTTCAGGTAATTCCAGCCATTCATCTGGTACCATTGGGTCAGAGTGCCACTGAGGCAGGACCTTTAACAAACTGCAGAGATTCGGACTATTTGCTAGCACAGTCTGAGTTGAGTTTCCAACGGCATACCCTGTCATTCTCCAAATCAATTACTGCAGAATCCCTACAGTGTTGAAGCAGGCCATTCATCCCATCGAATACGCACTGAGCCTCCGACTAGCATAGCACCCAACCCACTCCTGCCCATCCCTGTAATCCTGCGTTTCCCATGGCTAACCCAACTAGCCTGCACCTCCCTGGACACTGCAGGCAATTTAGCATTGTCAAGCCTTCCTAACCCTGCACATCTTTGGATTGTGGGGGGAAACTGGAGTACCCAGAGGAAATCTACGCAGAGAATGTACAAATTTCACACAGACAGTTGCCCAAGGCTGGAATTGAACCCAGGTCCCTAGTGCTATGAGGCAACAATGCTAACCACTGAGCCACTGTCCCACTCCTAATGGCCTTCCAACTCATTAACTTTGTTTTTCTCTGGACTTGCCCCAGCACAGCTCCCGCTCAAACGTTCACCCAAGCCTTTGTTAGTTTGCGGTCTTGATTCTAACTCAATACTGCCTACATTCTCATCCTGCGCCACTCAGAAAGATCGAAAACTCTATTGCCTCTCTCCTACCTCACATCACCTGTCCTCCTGTACTGACATTATGCAACCCCCACTTTCAAAGCCTTCACAATCTGTCTGATCTCCTCCATCTCAACATCATTCCATGGTCTCTATGTTCCTCTCATCCTGACATCTTCAGCATCCCCAGTTTAATTGCTCCATACCTCCAGCTACCTGAGGCCCAAACCTCTTGAATTTCTTCATTAAAATTCTCTGCTTTTCCCTCTATCTTTCTCTCTCTCCCTCTCTCTCTTTCTCTCTGCTGTAAGTGAGGACAGTTTTAGTACGGAAGGGCAAAATGTGTCAGCGCAGGCTTGGAGGGCCGAAGGGCCTGCTCCTGTGCTGTAACCGTTTTTTTGCTCTTTATATCCCCATTTCCTTTAAAACTTTACCCTTTGACCCAAACTTTTGATCACCTGCTCTCAACGCCCTCAGAGCCTAACACTGACTGCTAATTTTCCTGTGAAGGACCTCAGAACATGTAAATGCTTCAAAGGTGGCTACACGAATGCAAGTTGTTGTTGGGTGGGATAGTGGGTGAGAGCCTGAGATTTTGTCTTCTCTCGGTCTGTCGGACTGCTGCAGTTGACTGATTTGCTCTGTCCATTTTTCTTGTTTTCACTCTAACTGCAGCTTTGTTGTCCCAGTGTCGAGCAGGCAGCTATGCTACAGGAGACAGTGCAGTGATTTATACTTTGTTCTGCAGGTATTTGAAGGAACATCAGGCATCGACGCCAAGCTGACAGCCTGTGAGTTCACTGGAGACATCCTTCGTGCCCCAGTGTCGGAGGATATGCTGGGTGAGGGGATTGTTGGCTGTGTGTTTGCTTGTCCAGCCAATCTCAGGCGAACCCTCAAGGTGTTCCAACAAATAGTTTTTACTGGCCTAATGTAAAACCATAAGACAGGGGAGCAGAAATTAGGCCATTCAGCCCATCTGCTTCACCATTCAATCATGGCTGATAAGTTTCTCAACCCCATTCTCCTGCTTTCTCCCCATAGGCATGTGAATGATGATGGGATAGTAATGGGATGAGTTTAGATTAGTTCACAGGTTGGCGCAACATTGAGGGCCGAAGGGCCTGTTCTGCGCTGTATTATTCTATGTTCTATAACCCTTGACTCCCTTGATATTCAAGAACCGACCTATCTCAGCCTTAAATAAACTCAATGACCTGACCTCCACAGCCTTCTGTGACAGTGAATTCCACAGATTCACCACTCTCTGGCTGAAGAAGTTTCTCCTGATCTCTTTTCTGAAGGGTCTTCCCTTTAGTCTAAGGCTGTGCCTTTGGGTCCTAGTCTCCCCTACCAATGGAAACATCTTCCCAACATCCTCTCTGTCCAGGCCGTTCAGTATTCTGTAAGTTTCAATTAGATTCCATCCTCATCCTTCTAAACTCCATCAAGTGTAGACCTACAGTCCTCAAGCGTTCCTCATATGTTAAACCATGAAGACTTACAGTTTCTACCTCACCTGTTCTGCACACACTGTAACATCCCTGCTCATTCCTTAAAGCCTATCTCTCCAATGGGACATCGGAACAAGAATAGGCCATTCTTGCCATTGAGTCTGTTCCATCATTCAATGAGATCATAGCTGATCTGTGGGCTAAATCCAAATACCTGCCTTTGGCCCGTTTCCCTTTACTCAACAAAAACATATTTTTCTCAGATTTAAAATGAATAACTGATCCAGCATCCACCACCCTGTGTGGAAGAGAGTTCCAAAGCTCTCCCACCATTTGTATGTGGAAGTGCTGTCTAACATCACCAGGATGTGGCCTGGGATGGAAAGTCTCATGATGAGGAGAGATTGGATAGGCTGGGTTTTGTTTCCCTGGAGCAGAGGAGGCTGAGCGGGGAATCTGACTGAGAGATACAAAATTACTTAGAGTAGATCATGAGAATCTTTTCCCCCTGGGAGATGTGCCTGAGACCAGAGAGTATAAGTTTAAGGTGAGGAGTAAGTGGTTTGGAGGAGATCTGAGAAAGAATTTTTTTTCACTTAGGGGATGGTAGAAATATGGAGTGTGTTGCCTGAGAGGATGATGGAGGTTGAAAATGGCAGGGCATAGTGGGCCAAGTGCAGGTAAATGGGATTAGTGTAGTGTGGCGCTGGGAAAGCACAGCAGGTTAGGCAGCATCCGAGGAGCAGGAGAAACAACATTTCAGGGAAAAGCACTTCATCAGGAATGGAGTTGGTGTAGTTAGTGTAATTAGTGTAATTGGTGTTAGTCGGCAAAGACATGGTGGACAGGGTGGGTGAGTGTGGATGAGGGACGATGTGGAAGGTGATAGAGAGAATGGAAGAACATGACCCTCAATGGGAGGTGGGTACAGAAGCAGAGATACAGTGAGAATGAGGTAGCGGAGGGAGGATGTTAGCACTCATGCTGGGGGGGAAATGGACATTGACCTTCTTCTTACAGAACTGGGTATGAGCCCCAGACACCGGGACCGCACTGACCCCGGGAGGGGGCTAACGTCACACCAGGCTTGGGCCTTGCACTGAGACCGAGACTGGCCGGGGTACCAGGATGCCGGTGAATTCTGGGATATCCGCTTGGGAGATTGCTATCAGAAGTGAGGAGTGAGTGGGTATGTAATGAGGCCAATTTGGAAAGATAGGGCAAGAGATTTAGAGTCTCACATTGAGGACTCCTTCCAAAAATACTCAGCTCACTCAGACTTGGCCAAAACAAGGGGAGATTCAGTCCAATTGGATTAATTCCTTACAGTGTGGAAACAGGCCCTTCGGCCCAGCAAGTCCATACCAAATCTCCAAAGCATAACCCAGCCAGACCCATTTCCCTCTGACTAATGCATCTAACACTATTGACTATTTTGCACAGCCAACTCACCTAACCTGCACATCTTTGGACCATGGAAGCAAACCCACACAGACACAGGGAGAATGTGCAACTCCACACTGACAGTCACCTGAGGCTGGAATTGTACCCAGGTCCCTGGCGCTGTAAGGCAGCATTGCTAACCACTGAGCCACCGCACCATCCCAAAAGTATCATGATCCTTCACCTCTTGTTGTCGTGTCTTTGAGAGACTTGTTCTTGTTGCTACCCCTAGGTCGAGTGTTTAATGGATCGGGAAAGCCGATTGATAAGGGGCCTGCTGTAGTGGCAGAGGACTTCCTCGATATAAATGGTGAGTATTAGCATTCTACACTCCGTAACACCGCAAGGTTAAAGCGGCCACCAGACTGTACAGACAGAGAGAGAGACGATTGAAAACAAAACCAGCAACTATTGGCAGAAATTCAGCAGGTCTGGTCGTCTCTGTGGAGAGAAAGCAGAGTTAACATTTCAGGTCCAGTCCATATAGATGATTGAAGGTGTTTTAACCTGAGGCTCAGGCAATGGGGAAATATCAGGAAGATGTGATCTTCATGATAATACGTTCAGCCGGAGTGGGAATTGAAGCCATGCTGTTCTGATTTGAATGATAAGCACTGACCAAGGTTGGTAGAGTGGGTGCTAACCTCTGGCGGGTATTGAAGTGGGCTCGGAAACAAATAGCAGAGCAGCTGGAGAGAGAAAGGGTGAACATTGGTGAGAAATCCCATCCCATTCTGCCTTTGAGCGGAGGAAAGGTGATTGAGAAGGGACAGGGCCTGGTTCCGTAAAGGGTAGTGAGAAATGGGAACAAGAGCAGGTTAGACGATCTCTCAGTTCTCCATTCGAGAAAGATCACATCTGTAATAGAGTCATACAGCACGGAAACAGACCCCTCAGTCCAACCAGTCCATGCTGACCATAATCCCAAACTAAACCAGTCCCACCTGCCTGATCCTGCCCCATATCCCTCCAAACCTTTCCTACTCATGTACCTCTCCAAATGTCTTTTAAATGTTGTAACTGTACCTGCACCCTCCACTTCCTCAGGAAGTTCATTCCACACACAGTCATTTACACATTCTGTGTAAAGAATTTGCCCCTCATGTCTTTTTTAAATCCCTCTCCTCTCCCATTAACAATGTGACACCTACTCTTGAAACTCCCCCATCCCAAGGAACAGGCAACTACCATTAACCCTATCTATACCCCTCATGATTTTATAAACTTCTATCAGGTCCCCTCTCAACCTCCTACAGTCCAGTGTAGAAGGTCCCAGCCTATCCAGCCTTTCTTTATAACTCAAACCTCCCACACCCAGCAACATCCTGGTAAATCTCTTCTATAACTGGGTGACCAGAACGGGACATGGTATTCCAGAATAGGCTTCACCAATGCCCTATACAACCTCAACATAACGTCCCAACTCTTATACTCAATGGACTGAGCAATGAAGACAAGCGAGCTAAACGCCTTTTAACCACCCTCTCTATATGTGACCCAGACTTCAAAGAAATATGTACCTGCACCCCTATGTCTCTTTGTTCTACAACACTACCCAAGGCCCAACCATTAATGGTACAAGCCCTACCCTTGTTTGATTTACCAAAATGCAATATCTCACATTTATCCAGATTGAATTCCACCTGCCATTTTTCATTGACCCATTTCATCAAGATTCTTTTGTAATCTTATAAAATCTTCTTCACTATCTACTATGGCACCGATTTTGGTGTCGTCGGCAAACTTACTAATAGTGACAACAGTACTAACAGTACTAACAGTAACAAACTTACTATATTCTCATTCAAATCATTTATATAAATGACAAACAAAAGAACATCTTAGATCTATTCCACAATTATACCCTACAAGAGGGGAGAGTGAATCCTGTCTTTAAACCGTTCCAAAGTAGCGTCACAGTGGACTTGAAACATTGACTCTGTTTCTCTCTAGACAGAGGCTACCAGACCTTAGAAGAATACCAACACGATCTCCGAAGAGTAACCCACCCAGATCCATTCCCCTACATTTACCCCTGACTGATGCACCTAACTTATACATCCCTGAACATAGTGGGCAATTTCGCATGGCCAATCTACCTGACCCGCACATCTTTGGATTGTGGGAGGAAACTGGAGCACCCAGAGGAAACCCACGCAGACACGGGGAGAATGTGCAAACTCCACGCAGATAGTCGCTTGAGACTGGAATCGAACCTGGGTCCCTGACGCTGTGAGGTAGCAGTGTTAACCATTGAGCCACCTTGCTGCCGTGTTGGAGAAACCGGTTGAGTTTCTCCAGCAATTTCTGTCTTTGTTTTACAAATTCTCTTATGGACATTGCTAGCTAGGCCAGTGTTTGCTTCCTGTCCCTAACTGCCCTTGAGCTGAGTGCCTTTCAGATTGAGCACATTACTATGGACCAGGAGTCACAACGATCAGAGAGGAATAACTACAGATTCAGTTTGCATTCTTCATGTCTCGCCCCTTCCCTGAGTTTGTTTGTCATTTTGTGATTCCCAGGCCAACCGATAAACCCACAGTCTCGGATTTACCCTGAAGAAATGATTCAGACTGGGATATCACCGATTGATGTGATGAACAGTATCGCCCGAGGTCAGAAGATTCCCATTTTCTCAGCAGCTGGACTCCCGCACAATGAGGTAACACTGCGCTTTTATTAACAAGTACACAGGATTCAGGAGCATGCAGGTGATGCCAGACTTGTACGAGACACTTGAAGTCATAGAGTCATAGAGATGTACAGCACGGAAACAGACCCTTTGGTCCAATTTGTCCATGCCAGCCAGATATCCTAACCCAACCTAGCCCCACCTGCCAGCAGCGGCCCATATCACCCCAAACCCTTCCTATTCATCTACCCATTCAGATGCCTTTTAAATGTTGTAATTGTACCAGCCTCCACCACCTCATCTGGCAGCTCATTCCATACATTCCATACACGTACCACCCTCTGCGTGAAAATGTTGCCCCTGAGGTCTCTTTTATATCTTTCCCCTCTCACTCTAACTTGTTCGAACTCAGCTGGATTGTTGTGTACAGTCGTGAGCATCACATTAGAGGACAGAGGCGTACACATTGGATAGAGAGAGTGCAGAAGCGGTTTACAATAATGGTTCCAGGGTTGAGGATAGATTGAGGAAGTGGGACAGTTCTCCCTGGAGAGGAGTAGGCTGAGAGGTAGATCCGGTGGAGGTTTTCAGAATCCTGAGTGGGCTGACAGAGTAGACGGGGAGAAGCTGTTAGAGTTTGGAAGTGCCATTAGCCGCTGCAGTCAACACCTCCAGCCGGCCCTCATAACGGGCATGTCTTCCACTCATGCAGATCTGAGAGCGTTAGCGCATTCAGAAAGGTTAGCCTGCAGGCCGAGGGAGAGAGGGAGTCATGGAGGGAATGGGGGAGAGAGAAAGAGAGTGAGAGACAGAGTAAAGGAGGGAAGGAGAGAGGGAATGAACGAGCAAGGCAGGGAGAGAAGTAGCGAGGGAGGGAGGAAGGGAGGGAGGGAGAGAGAGGGAGGGATCGAAGTAGAGAGTGAGGGAGGAAGGAAGGAAGGGAATGAGAGAAATAGGGAGTGATGCAGATCTGAGAGCGTTAGCGCATTCAGAAAGGTTAGGCTGCAGGCCGAGGAAGGGAGGGAGCGAGGGAGTGAGGTGGAGGGAGGGAGGGAGTGAGGGAGGGAGGCTGTGTCACCAGCAGAGTATCTGAAAGGCAGAGTCAGTGTTATGGATAATACACACGCTCAATGTGCAGCACCGCCATCAGCTCAGCAACAGGATGGGGACAGACCCTCGGGGGAATGTAGGGAGGGGTGGGAGGAGAGAATCAGATTTCCCAGGTTGGAACCAGAGCTGGGAGCTTCGTTATCGCGTGCAGCAGAGACTGACCAGGCCGGGATCTGAATAAAAAGGCTGAAGAGGAAGTCCTCAAGGCTATGGGCCTAGTCCAGGGAAGTGGGAGTAATGGAGGCATTGTAGACAATAGACAATAGACAATAGGTGCAGGAGTAGGCCATTCAGCCTACTCAGGCTGTAGGTGGTAGTACAGCCTGAATAGGCCTAAGGGGATGAGGATAGATTGAGGAAGTTGGGACTGCTGTACTGTATGATCCCTGACAGCAGCCTTTATAATTGTGAAAGGGTTTGATTTTCAAGGGGGCTGGATGTGGAGAAGGTGTTTCCACCTGGAGCTGTCAATATTAGCGTCACCATGACGACCGCTGGAGTATTGAGGAGAAAGGCCTTTAGTCAGAGAGTGGACAGAATATGGACCTGACCACCACAGGGAGTGGGTTAATGTGAATCAGAACAGGAACTGGATAAAGACACAAGGGAGAGAAAGGAATGCCAGGAGATGCCGAGGGAATGAGCTGGAATAGAAGTCCCATGTGAGGAACAAACCTCAGTCAGGAACCAATAGGCAGAGAGGACTGTTTCTCTCACTCTAAACAGAGAGCGTGAAGTAGGAGCACTTTGCTGAGATTTACCTCCTCTTCTAGAAATTTCCAGGGGCTAATCAATTGAATGTAAAATTGGCTCAAAGATACGAGACAGTGGAATGTTGCTTTTCAGACTGGAGACATGTGACCAGTGGTGTGCCATAACAATCAGTGCTGGGTCCACTTTTGTTTGTCATTTATATAAATGATTTGGATATAAATGTAGGAGGTATAGTTAGTAAGTTTACAGGTAACATCAAAATAGGTGGTTCAATATACAGTGAAGAAGATTATTTCAGAGTACAAAGGGATCTTGATCAGATGGGCCAACAGGTTGAAGACTGTCAGATGAACTTTAATCTTAGATAAATGCGAGGTGTTGCATTTTAGACGTATCCAGTTAGTGCTCGGGCCCTGGGGGGTGTTGCCGAACAAAGACACCTGAGGGAGCAGGTGCATAGTTCCTTGAAGGTGGAGTCACAGGTAGAAGGGTGGTGAGGAAGATGTTTGGTATGATTGCTTACATTGGTCAGAGCATTGGTTGTAGGAGTTGGGAGGTCATGTTGCAGCTGTACTATTGGAATACTGCGTTCAGTTCTGCTCTCCCTTCTATAGGAAAGATGCTGTTAAACTTGAAAGGGCTCAGAAAGGTTTACAAGGATGTTGCCGGGTTTGGAGAGTTAGAGCTATGGGGAGAAGCTGAAAAGGCTGGGACTGTTTTCCCTGGAGCATCGGAGGCTGAAGGGTGATTTTATTGAGGTTTATAAAATCATGAGGGGCATGGATAGGATAAATAGACAAGGTCTTTTCCCTGGGGTGGGGTGGGTAGTCCAAAATAGAGGCTTAGGGTGAGAGGAGAAAGATTTAAAAGGAACCTAAGGGGTAACTTTTTCACACAGAGGGTGGTGCGTGTGTAGAATGAGCTGCCAAAGGAAGTGGTGGAGGCCGTTACAATTACAACATTTAAAAGTCATATGAAAAGGAAGGGTTTATAGGGAAATGGACAAAGTGCTGGCCAATGAGATTAGCTCAGATTGGGATATCCGGTCAGCATGGATGAGTTGGGCCAAAAAGTCTGTTTCTGTGCTGTATGACTTTGTGACTCTATGACTCTAAGACAATAGAGCACTTAGGGTATGAAATGTTTTCTCAGGAAGTGAGATGGAGGCAGGTTCAATTGAGGCATTCAAGAGGCTGGTCATTAGTGTAGTAATGGCGTGCGGGCATATGGGGAAATGGTAGGAGATTGGTACTAGAGTATCACACGAGTGCAGACATGATGGGCTGAATGAACTCATTCTGTGGCACAACAGTTCTGTGATTCTCCCAGGGGCTGTCCCACAATAAAGCAGAGGCCCATAATAACACTGCATAGACAGGGGTTCAAATCCCACCAGCGCACTCAGGTAATTCCAATTCAGGTAAGAAATGTTGGGAAGAAGATTTTAGGCTCATTATTAATAAGCATCCAACTACAGCCTGTCGTAAACTACCTATCTGCTTCTCTGAGGGCCTTCCTCAGTCTAGCCCATTTGTAACACAGCGAACAGCTAAAAATAGGTGCTCAGAGCAGAAGTAGGCCATTCGGCCCATCGAGCCTGCTCTACCATTCCATATGATCATGGCTGATCCTTTATCTCAGCACCATATTCTCCCTTTCTCTCCTTACTCCCTAATGCCTTTAATATCTAAGAGATTATCAATTTCTTTGTAAAGTATATTTTGACGCATGTTTATAGGGAGTGTTAATCCAGAGACTCAGGTGACATTCTAGAGACCAGGGTTTGAATCTGACCATGACAGGTGGTAGAATTTGAATTCAATCAAAAAGAAATCTCGAATTAAGGGTCGAATGATGACCTTGAATCCATTGCTGATTGTCAGAAAACCCATCTGGTTCACTGATATCCTTTAGGAAGGAAACGGCCATCCTTACCTGGTCAGGCCTGCAAGTGACTCCAGACCCACAGCAATGAGGTTGACTCTTAAGTTCCCTCTGGGTAATTAGGGATGGGCAATAAATGCTGGCCTAGCCAGCAATGCCCTCGTCCCATGAACAAATTTTTAAAAATTAGTGGCATAAATAATCAAACATTGTACAACAGAAGACAATTTCTTTGAAGAGGTCATTGCTGTGGGTGTGGAGACCAGATCAGGTAAGGATGGCAGTTTCCTTCTCTAAGACATTAATGAACCAGATGGATTTTTTCCTTGACAATTGTTTCATTACTGTTAGCATCTTAGTTTCAGGTTTTTGTCGAATTCAATTTCCACCAATGATTTGAACCAAGGTCTCCAGAACCTTAGGAGAAAGTGGGGACTGCTGATGCTGTTGGTCAGAGTCGAGAGCGTGGGGCTGGAAAAGCGCAGCAGGTCAGGCAGCATCCAAGGAGCAGGAGAATCGACATTTCGGGCATAAGCCCTTCATCGGGAATGTTGATCTTCTCTAAAACATTTCCTGAGTCTCTAGATTAATCGTCTAATGGATCAACAAATTACCCTCCTATTGGTTGGTCCTTTTATTTATTGAAGTTTGGAAGTGAGCGAGGTGGTCTTACTGAAGGAGGGATTTGGGGCAGGGTAAACCCTGAGAAAATGCATGGAATTCTGGACCAATCTGGAACTTGGGGCACAGTTTAAAAATAAGGGCCTCCCCTTTGAGATGAAATTGAGAAGGAATACTTTCTCTGGATGAGCAACTGAATATATTTAAGGCTGTGTTGGATAGATTTTTGATTGGCATGGGAGTCAAGGAGAACTGAAGGCAAGAAAATGAAATTAAATTGACAGTCAAATCAGCTATGAACTTATTGATTTTTGATTGATTTGATTTATTATTGTCATTTGTACCTAGTTACAGTGAAAAGTTCTGTTTTGTGTGCAGTACAGGTAGATCATACCATACAAAGTGTATTAGGGTAGTAGAAAAGAGCGAGTAATGCAATGTTATGGCTGTAGAGAAGGTGCACAAAGAGTGAGATCAACATTAAATTTAAAGTTTGAGAGGTTCATTCAGAATTTTAAAAACAGCTGTTCTTGAATCTGTTAGTTTGGGTGATTAAGCCTCAGTATCATCTGTCTGACAGAAGAGTTGGAAGAGAGTATAACCAGAGTGTAGGAAGGGTCTTTAATGACGTAGAGCTGGTTAACCCTCTTAATTCCTTCTGCCTTAATTTCCTGTGAGTTTTCAGATGATTAGACTAGGCTTGTGGATTCTGAATGTAATCACACCATTACTACATCCTAATATTATACATCGTGACAACTGAGTGTGCATGCTCTGGTAGTGATGAAGAGCAGATGACACTAGAATCATAGAATCATGCAGGTCAGAAGGAGGCCATTCGGTCCATCATATCTGTCCCAGCTCCTGCCCTTATGTAGGAAAGGTAAGAACACATATTGGTATAACTGAGATGGGAAGAGTGTGCTGACTCTATCTCTCTCTCTCTCTCTAGTCTCAACACAAAGTTAAATGTTCTACCCAGTTCCTAATGTGACCAATTGTATATTTAAGCCTATAGCTAATAGGAACAAGAATAGGCCATTTGGCCCCATGTTCCTGCTCCACCATTCTATAGGATGATGGCTGATCCAACACTCCTAATGTCCACATTCCTGCACCTTTCCCCAAAACCCTTGATTGCTTACTGATGAAGAATCTATCTCAATCTATCTACCCTAAACATATGTAAGGATTCTGCCCCCCACAGCTCTCTCTCAGTGGCAAGGAGTTCTAATGACTTTCAACCCTCAGACAGAAGAAATTCTGCCTCATCTCAGTCTTAAATTGGCACCCCTTTATTTTTATTTTTAATAAAATGATCTATCTTTAATAAATGCACAAATGCACACCTATTGTGATTTGAAACCTATTCCTGATTAACATATGCAGGTTATAAAATGAAATATAAATATTCGTCCCTCTGAATAATGCATGCATACCAAGAAAAGTGAAAGCACACATGATTTCTATCTCAAACATTAGCTTTGGGAAGAAAGTGCTTTTAGCCAATAGTTCTTAAAGAGAAAAACATGAATACGTTGTGGGTTACTCTGATACCAATGGCCAAGTATTCTGCCACACACAAACAGCTCACTAAATCTGAGCGAGTGCTGTACTGTCAGAGAGTCAGTACTCAGGGTGAACTGCACTCTCAGAGGGTCAATATTAAGGGAGTGCTATACTGTCAGAGGGTCAGAACTGAGAGAGTACCTCAATTCTGGAGAGTCAGTCTGGGTAGATTACTCTTCAAAGGGTCGGTGTGGACTTTTTTGGGCCTAATGGCCTATTTCCACACTGGGATTCAATGAATACTGAGGCAGTGTCACATTCTAACAGGGTCAGAACTTAGAGGGTGCTAAACAATTATTAGGTCAGCACAAGAGGACTGCCTCATTGCCATATTCGGGACACCACCCATGCCCTCCATCTCCTCCAAGATTCTGTTTCCCCGACCCCCAACGCCTCATCTTCACCATAGACATCCAGTGAACTTACACCTCCATCCGCCATGACCAGGGCCTCCAAGCCCTCCATTTTTTCCTCTCCCGATGTCCCCACCAGTACCCTTCCACCGACACTCTCATTCGTTTGGCTGAACTGGTCCTCACCCTTAACAATTTCTCCTTCGAATCCTCCCATTTCCTCTAGACCAAAGGGGTAGCCATGGGCACCTGTATTGGCCCCAGCTATGCCTGTCTCTTTGTTGGCTGCGTGGAACAGTCCATTTTCCGTAATTACCCCGGCACCACTCCCCACCTCTTCCTCTGCTACATTGATGACTGCATCGGTGCCACCTCGTGCTCCCGCGAGGAGGTTGAACAGTTCATCAACTTTACCAACACATTCCACTCCGATGTTAAATTTACCTGGACCATCTCTGACACCTCCCTCCCCTTCCTGGACCTCTCCATCTCCATCAACGATGACCGACTCAACACTGACATTTTCTACAAACCCACCGACTCCCACAGCTACCTGGATTATACCTCCTCCCACCCAACCTCCTGCAAAAATGCTATCCCTTATTGCCCATTCTTCTGGATCCATCACATCTGCTCCTAGGAGGACCAGTTCCACCACTGAACATACCAGATGGCCTCCCTCTTTAAAGACCAAAATTTCACCTTCCACGTGGGTAAAGATGCCCTCCAGCACATCTCATCCACTTCCCGCACCTCCGCCCTTGAACTCCATCTCTACAACTGCAACAAGTACAGAACCCCACCCCAGTCTTCACCTTCCACCCCACCTGCCTCTGTACACATTGCATCATCCTCCACCATTTCTGCCACCTATAAACGGACCCCACCACCAGGGATATATTTCCCTCCCTGCCCCTATCCGCTTTCTGTAAAGACCGTTACTTCGTGACTACCTGGTCAGGTCCACACCCCCACCAGCCCACCCTCCCCTCCCGGCACCTTCCCCTGCCACCGCAGGAATTGTAAAACCTGCGCCCACACCTCCTCCCTCACCTCCATCGAAGGCCCCAAAGGAGCCTTCCACGTCTATCAAAGTTTCACCTGCACATCCACCAAAGTCATTTACGGTATCCGTTGTTCCCAATGTGGTCTCCTCTACATTGGGGGCAGACAGGACTTTAGGGAACATCTCTGGGACACCTGCACCAATCAACCACACCGCCCCGTGGCCCAACATTTCAACTCCCCCTCCCACTCTGCCGAGGACATGGAGGTCCTGGGCCTCAGTTCAGAGGCAGTGCCTCATTGTCAGAGGTCACTCCATCAGTCCGACCCTCTGACAGAGCTGCAAATGCCTCAGTACTGCCTTTCTAATTGCTTAACACCCTTTCAAGTCTGACCCTCTGACAATGAGGCACTTCCTCAGTACTGACCCTCTGGCAATAATACATTCCCATAGTTGAGACCCTCTGACAGCAAGGTACTGCCTCAGGACTGACCCGCTGGCAAAGGTGCAGTGCCTCATATCTGACACTCTAACAATGAAGCATTGCTTCGGTATTGACCATCTGACAATGAGGCCCTCCCTCAGAACTGACCCTCTGACAATGAGGCAGTCCTCCAGTACTGACCTTGACAGAGCTACAATACCCTAGTACTGCCCATCTAGTTGTGAGGCACACTCTCAATTCAATATGAGGATGTGCCTCACAATATGCAAAATTCTGTGTCTTACGGTCCTGCTTCACAACCACCTGATGAAGGAGCAATGCTCTGAAAGCTAGTGCCTCCAAATAAACCTTTTGGACTATTAGATTAGATTCCTTACAGTGTGGAAACAGGCCCTTCAGCCCAACAAGTCCACACCGACCCTCCAAACAGTAACCCACCCAGACCCATTTCCCACTGGCTAATGCACCTAACACTATGGACAGTTTAGCATGGCCGATTCACCTGATCTGCACATCTTTGGACTGTGGGAGGAAACCCATGCAGACACGGGGAGAATGTGCAAACTCCACACAGGCAGTCGCCCAAGGCTGAAATCGAACCTGGGACCCTGGTGCTGTGAGGCAGCAGCTCTAACCACTGAGCCACCGTGCAACCTATAACCTGGTGATGTGTGATTTTTAACTTTGTCGCTTAAGTGAGGTACTCCATAAGGACTGACGCTCTAACAATGAGGCCCTCCCTCAGGCCTGACTCTCTGACAACAAGGCACTCCCTCAGGACTGAGCCTCTAGCTATCAGCTACTGCCTCATGATCAGAGACTCAATACTGAGTGAGTGCCTTATTGTCAGAGGTTCCTTTCTAAGAGTCTGCCTCATTGTCAGAGAATCTGTTCTGAGGCCGTGCCTCACACTAATGGGGTCAGAAATGATAAAGGGATCCATACTGAGGTATTGCAGCACTGTCGGAATTTCAATTCTGAGGGCTTCCTCATGCATTCCACTATCAGTACTGACCCTCAAAATGTGTGGCCCACCCACAACTCTGATCCCCATGCAGTGAGGCACTGCCTCAGAATGGACCCTATGACAATGAGGCACACCCTCAGGACAGACCCTCTGATAGGTCTGCAATATTTCAATACTAACCCACTAATAATGCAAAATGCCCACAATTCAGACTCCTGCGTTACAAGGCACAGCCTCGGGATTGATACTCTGACAATAATACATTCCTGAAATTCTGACCTTATTACAGTGATGCACTCCCTCAGGATTCACTGTGTGACAATGACGCACTCTCTCAGTTCAGATCCTCTCACAGTGCTGCAATGCTGTAGTAGTCATGTGACAATCCCTCAGTTCCAAATGTCTTTTAATAACACAATCAACATATTGGGCCTCTCACAGTAATGCATTCCAACAGTTCTGATCATCTAACAGTGCCTCAATACTTCAGATAATGGGAGAATTGGAGCAGTGTAGCACTAAATGGGAGAATTGGAGCAGTGTAGCACTAAATGGGAGAATTGGGGCAGTGTAGCACTAAATGGGAGAATTGGGGCAGTGTACCACTAAATGGGAGAATTGGGGCAATGCAGCACTAAATGGGAGAATTGGGGCAATGCAGCACTAAATGGGAGAATGGGGGCAGTGTAGCACTAAATGGGAGAATTGGGGCAGTGTAGCACTAAATGGGAGAATTGGGGCAGTGTAGCATTAATGGGACAATTGGGGCTGGATAACTGGATGGGAGAATTCAAGTCGGGCATACCTCGATGGGAGAATTGGGTTAGGGCATGAGTAATCCAGAGAATTGATGCAGTACGCTTCTAACGTGGATATTTGGAGCAAAGCACATGTAAATGGGAGAACACGGCAGGCATTCCTTAAACTGGACAAATGTTGCTGTGGAGCACAAAAGTGGAGATTCCATGAAGGGCACCACTAACTGATAAATAATTGAGCAGGGCAGTGTTACGTGGAAGATGTGTTTCAGGGAACAACAAAGTGTATTCCCTTGCTGTTTCCCTCTAAAGTGAGGATTTGTGCAGAATTGGATATTGAAGATTAGATGCAGGGCACCCCAAAATTGGAGAATTCTGGACCACTATATGGCCGAGTCGTTGGCTGGAAATACTAAATGGGAGAACTGGTGCACAGTGGAACTGAATTAATGAATTGGGGCATGGACCAGTAAATGGGAGAATTGGGCTGGGGCATCAGTAAATGGGAGAATTGGGCTGGGGCATCAGTAAATGGAAGAATTAATATAGGTTTGGTGCACAATACCATTACTTTAGAAAATTGGTGTGAGTGCCAATAAATAGAGAATTGGAGCAGGGCACATCTAAATGGGAGAATCGGGACGGGGAATCAGTAAAAATGAGAAATGTTGCAAGCATCAGGAAATTAGAGATTCAGTTCAGCGTAGCACTAAATCAAAATATTTGAGCAGGGCGTTTGTTTTTGTGAAATAATTCCTGATGAAGACCTAATGCTCAAAATGTCAATTCGCCTGCTCCTCGGATGCTGCCTGTGTTTCTCCAGCACCACACCTTTTGACTGTGATCTCCAGCATCTGCAGTCCTCACTCTCTCCTCTTCTGTGGAGACTTTATTGTGGTGTGTCCTCGACCATTAATCATTCGGTCGGGCCAAAGTCAAGAGGAGGATTGGTTTCAGGAAGACTGTCAGTATGTTCCAGTTTCTACGCCAACTCGTGCTCTGTGTCTCTGTGACTGTATCGTAGATTGCTGCTCAGATCTGCAGGCAGGCCGGCCTGGTCAAGAAAGCCAAGCATGTGGTGGATTACAGTGAGGACAACTTCGCCATTGTCTTTGCAGCGATGGGGGTAAGCCCTGCCCTTGATGGGATCATTCCCTTTCACATTCTCCCGCTGAATGTTTCATCAGCACGCCCCCCAGGTCAAGAAAGCCAAGCATGTGGTGGATTACAGTGAGGACAACTTCGCCATTGTCTTTGCAGCGATGGGGGTAAGCCCTGCCCTTGATGGGATCATTCCCTTTCACATTCTCCCGCTGAATGTTTCATCAGCACGCCCCCCCCCCACCCACCCCGCCACGGCAGAGCCCCGAGAGGAGAAGGCATTGAAGGAGAAACTGCTTCCTACTGCAGTTAAATATCAGGGAGGCGAAAGGTTTATCTAATGGCTAAATAACAAGAGAACTCCCAGCAGTGTTACACTAATCCCTCACGATCAATATTCTGGGGGTTATCATTGACCAGAAACTCAACTGGACTCACCTCATAAACACAGTGTCTACAAGAGCAGGTCAGAGGCTTGGGATGCTGCAGCAAGTAACTCCCCTCCTGACTCCCCAAAGCCCCTCCACCACCTACAAGGCACAAGTCAGGAGGGTGATGGAATACTCCCCACTTGCCTGGATGGGGGCAGCTCCAACAACACTCAAGAAGCTTGACACTATCCAGGACAAAGCAGGCCAGCACCACATCCACAAACCTCCACTCCCTCCATCACCAACGCTCAGTAACAGCAGTGTGTACCATCTACAAGATGCACCGCAGAAATTCACCAAAGATCCTCAGATAGCACCTTCCAAACCCACAACCACTTCCATCCAAAAGGACAAGGGCAGCAGATACATGGGAACACCATCCCCTGCAAGTTCCCCTCCA
>NC_057710.1:3562254-3565630 GCF_004010195.1 Chiloscyllium plagiosum
AAACACTCCCAGGACAGGGACAGCACTGGATTATAGACAGAGTAAAGCTCTCTCTACACTGTCCCCATCAAACCCTCCGAGCAAAGGGACAGTTTGTTGTCAGGGGTATTGAGGAGCTGAGAGCAGCAGTCAGTGACCATGCCTGTCCTGCCATTTGAGAAGCTCCTGGATGACCTGACTATGTTCTCAATTCCTCTCTCCTGTCTGCCTCCCAACTCCCCCTCTCCATTCCTGATCCAATCAGTGTCTAACTCAGCCTCCCACCTCCCCTCCCATCTGCCTCCCACCTCCCCTCCTCTCTGCCTCCCACCTCCGCCTCCCGATTCCCTGTCCAATCGATTTGGAACTCTGCTTCCAAGCCTTCAAAGGCCCAACCCTCACTGCTCTCCTGGGACAAATATTCTCACAGTCTAAAGCTAAGACTAGAAGGATCTTGGAGCTGCATTAGACCCTTCAACCCATCCAGTTGATACTGCTCCATTATTCAATCGTTGCTGATATGTCTCTCATCTGTAATTCTTGATCCCGTCACCATTCTATAACCAACCTATCTAAGTCTCAACAGCACTCAATGACTTGTTGGGGATACTAGGACCCGAGGGCACATCATCAGGGTGAGGGGATGACCCTTTCGAACTGAGATGAGGAATTTCTTCAGCCGGAGGGTGGGGAATCCGGGGAACCCATTGCTGCAGAGGGCTGGGGAGGCCAAGTCATTGAGTGTGTTTAAGACAGAGATAGATAGGCTCCTGATTGGTAAGGGGGTCAAGGGTTACAGGGAGATGGCAGGAGAATGGGGTTGAGAAATATATCAGCCATGACCGAATGGTGGAACACACTCGGATGGGTCAAATGGCCTTTTCTGATCCTATTTCTTATGGTCTAATGGTCTAAAGATCCTCTAAGAATAAACATTTCTCCTTGTCTCTGTATTAATGGGAGAACCATGATCCTTAGCCTGCCTCCCCTCGATTTGGTCTCCCCCACAATAGGAAACATCTTCTAGTATCTACACTGACCCGTGCCCTCAGGATATTTCATCTCATCTTCTCAACCCTAACGGATACAGGCCTAATCCGTTCAACCCCTCCTCATAAGGTGAACCTGTTTTATACCAAGGATTTGTCAAATGAACCCTCTCTAAACTGCTCCTGAAACAACTCTGACTTCTTTCAAATGCAAGATCAAATATTCCGAAGTGCTGCAGGTGTGATCTCACCACTGCCCTGTCCAACTGCAACACAGAATCTACTTCTATATTCCAGTCCCTCTAACGTGTTGTGATTCGTGGACCAGGATTCCCAGATTCCTCTGTGCCTCTGCAATCTCTCTGCATTTAGATAGCGTTCTGTTTTTCTATTACTCCTGCCAAAATGGCTGAGTTCACATTTACCCACTTTATATTGCATCTGCCAAAGTTTTAATCCTCCATTAACCTGTCCATATTCCTTTGCCTTCCTCTCTTATTCCTCTTAACAACTTAATTCCCACTTCACTTAATGTTATTGGTAAATTTAACTCCTGTTACAACATAGCTTGACTGATAGGAGCACACACATCTTAATTGTTCAAATGCCAATGTTTTTCTACCAGTTTCTGTTTGCACGCATGGTAGTTTTAATCCAGTTATCTGTGAGATAGAGGAGGTTTGATAGATTCCTGGTAAATAAAATCTAATAATCCTGCAAATCGGTGCAGTTCTGCAGCAAACCACAAGGGGTCAGGGTTTGTGAGGTGAGGGGCAGTGTCCACCTCCCTGCCCAAGGAGTAGGTATTGGTCTCAGTACCTAGGTGGTGCTCTAGTGTCACCAAGTGGTAGAAGGCAGGACTGCAGGAAGACCCCCCCAGAGGAACTCTGGTTACAATCAAATCTGAGTTAAAAATCACACAACACCAGGTTATAGTCCAACAGGTTTATTTGGAAGCACCAGCTTTCGGAGCGCCGCTCCTTCATCAGGTGGTTGTGGAGAATAAGATTGTAAGACACAGAATTTGAAACAAATCCGACGAGATCAGACATGAAACCAAACTCCAAAATGACACGTATCCCTTGCAGATTTGTGGTTCCTTAGACACTGAAGCAGTCCATGGCCAAATACAGCAAGACCTGGACAATATGCAGCCTTGAGCTGATAAGTGGCAGGTGACATTTGTGCTGCACTGGTGCCAGGCAATGGTCCATCTGCAATCCAACCCCTGCCCCTTGACATCCAGTGGTGTTTACCATCACTGAATCCCTCAGTATCAATTCCCTGGGGTTTTGCCTTCCAAATTCTTTTATTCGGTCACAGGATGTGACTGTCGCTGGCGAGGCCAGCATTTATTACCCATCCCTAAGAGTCAACCACATTGCTGTGGGTCTGGAGTCACATGTAGGACAGATCAGGTGAGGATGGCAAGGATATTAATGATCCAGATGGATTTTTTCCAACAACTGACAGTAGTTTCATGGTCATCATTAGACTTCCAATTCCAGGTTTTTATTGAATTCAAATTCCACCATCTGCAATGGCCGGATTCAGACCTGAGTTTCCAGAACATTACCTAGGTCTCTGGATTAATAGTCTAGCAATAATTTGATTTGATTTGATTTATTGCCACATGCATTTTAGTTATAAAATACAGCAAAAAGTGTTAATGTCACTACTCTCCAGTGCCATCTTAAGTCACAGAAAAATAAATCAAAAGGTAGATATAAAAGCATAAAAATAAAGTAGGTAGTATGGGCTGAGATTAGAAACAGGAAAGGAGAGGTCACCCTGTTGGGAGTTTCCTACAGGCCTCCGAATAGTTCCAGGGATTAGAGGAAAGGACAGCAAAGATGGTTCTCGATAGGAGTAGATGCTATGGGGTCTTCAACTTTCTAAATATTGACTGTGAATATTATAGTTCAAGTACTTCAGATGGGTCAGTTTTTGTCTATTGCATGCAGGAGGGTTTTCTGACACAGTATGTTCACAGGTCAATAAGGGGTGAGGCCACATTAGATTTGGTACTGGGTAATGAACCCAGCCAGGTGTCCGATTTGGAGGTAGGTGAGCACTTTGGTGATAGTGACCACAATTCGGTTGTTTACTTTAATGATGGAAAAGGGATAGATATACACCGGAGGACAAGAGATACAGCTGGGGGAAAGGCAATTACGATGTGATTAGACAACTTTTAGGATGCACTGGGTGGGGAAGGAACCTGCAGAGCATGGGCACAACAGAAATGTGGAGTTTATTCAAGGAACAGCTACTGTGTGTCCTTTGTAAGTATGTACCTGTCAGACAGGGAGGAAGTTGTCGAGTGTAGGAGCAGTGGTTTATGAAGAAAGTTTAATCTCTTGTCAAGAGGAAGAAGAAGGCTTATGTTAGGATGAGATGTGAAGGCT
>NC_057710.1:3566071-3571835 GCF_004010195.1 Chiloscyllium plagiosum
TTACTTCAGTTGTGGGTAAAGTGTTGGAAAAGGTTATAAGAGATAGGATTTATAATCATCTAGAAAGGAATAAGTTGGTTAGGGATGGTCAACGTGGTTTTGTGAAGGGTAGGTCGTGCCTCACAAACCTTATTGAGTTCTTTGAGAAGGTGACCACACAGGTGGATGAGGGTAAAGTAGTTGATGTGGTGTATGTGGATTTCAGTAAGGGGTTTGATAAGGTTCCCCACGGTAGGCTATTGTACAAAATATGGAGGCATGGGATTGAGGGTGATTTAGCGGTTTGGATCAGAAATTGGCTAGTTGTAAGAACACAGAGGGTTGTGGTTGATGGGAAATATTCATCCTGAAGTTCAGTTACTAATGGGGTACCACAAGGAATTGTTTGGGTCCACTGCTGTTGGTCATTTATATAAACAACCTGGATGAGGGTGTAGAAGGATGGGTTAGTAAATTTGTGGATGACACTAAGGTCGGTACAGTTGTGGGTAGTGCTGATGGATGTTGCAGGTTACAGAGGGACATAGATAAGCTGCAGAGCTGGGCTGAGAGGTGGCAAATGGAGGTTAATGTGAAAAAGTATGAGGTGATTCACTTTGGTCAGACTAACAGGAATACAGAGTACTGGGCTAATGGTAAGATTCTTGGTTGTGTAGATGTGCAGAGGGATCTCGGTGTCCATGTACACAGATCCCTGAAAGTTGCCACCCATGTTGACAGGATTGTTAAGAAGGCATACAGTGTGTTAGTATTTATTGGCAGAGGGATTGAGTTTCAGAGCCATGAGATCATGCTGCAGCTGTACAAAATTCTGGTGTGGCCATACTTGGGAGTATTGCGTACAGTTCTGGTCACTGTATTATAGGAAGGATATGGAAGCTTTGGAGATTTACTCGGATGTTGCCTGGTGCGGAGGGAAGAAAAATGTGGTGCTGGAAAAGCGCAGCAGATCAGGCAGAATCCAAGGGCTCCTGAAGAAGGGCTTATGCCCGAAACGTCGATTCTCCTGCTCCTTGGATGCTGCCTGACCTGCTGCGCTATTCCAGCAACACATTTTTCAGCTCTGATCTCCAGCATCTGCAGTCCTCACTTTCTCCTGGTATGGAGGGAAGGCCTTATGAGGAAAGGCTGCGTGATTGGAGACTGTTTTCATTAGAGAGAAGCAGGTTGAGAGGTGACTTAATAGAGACATACAAGATAATCAGAGGGTTAGGTAGGGTGGACAGGGAGAGCCTTTTTCCTTGTATGGTGATGGCGAGCACGAGAGGGCATAGCTTTAAATTGAGGGGTGATAGGTATAGGACAGATGTCAGAGGTAGTTTCTTTACACAGAGAGTAGTAAGGGTATGGAATGCTTTGCCTGCAACGGTAGTAGATTCGTCAAGTTTAAGTACATTTAAATGGTCATTGGACAGACGAATGTGTGAGAATGGAATAGTGTAGGTTAGATGAGCTTCAGATTAGTGGTGCAACATCGGGGGCCGAAGGGCCTGTACTGCGCTGGAATGTCCTATGTTCTATGAAATAGAGAAATAAAGAAAGAAAGAAATATAAAGAAGTACCACTGATCCATCACCTCCCCATAATCTGTTACCTCTACAATCTCGAAGGACAAGGGCAGCAGATACATGGGAATAAATAAATATCTGGAATTAAGGATCTAATGACTACAATGAATCCATTGTCAATAGTTGGGAAAATCCCATCTGGTTCACTAACGTCCTTTAGGGAAGGAAACTACAATCCTTACCTGGTCTGGTCTACACGTGACTCCCAACCCACAGCAATGTGGTTGACTCTTAACTGTTCTCTGGGCACTTAGGAACGGGCAATAAACGCTGACCTAGGATAGCGGCGCCCTCATCCTGCACATGAATAAACAAAAAAAAAATCCGGCCTGACACAGAGTACAGAACTCCACGCAGGATCAGTGTACACTTGAGACAGAACATGCCCCCCCTGCTACTGAGATCGGTATGAATTCCCACTGGCTGTGTCTGTGTTGCAGGATTGAGCGGATTATTACCCCCCGCTTGGCCCTGACCGCGGCTGAGTTCCTGGCCTATCAGTGTGAGAAACATGTGCTGGTCATCCTGACGGATATGAGCTCATACGCAGAGGCTCTGCGGGAGGTGAGTGTCCATCTTACACCGAATTTCCCACCCTGAAAGGTTCAGAGTTCGGGCCGGGGTCGAAGGTGACGCGGAGGCAGAGGGAAAGGCGGGGAGTAGTGAGTTCACCTTTGGGTTTAATCACGGAGAGGGGAGGATGAGAATTCTGACTAAAAATCAAAACCAAACGAGCCCCCCCCCCCACCCCGCGGATGCTGTAAGTCAAACAGATGTTGCTGGAAAAGCTCAGCAGGTCCGGCAGCTTGCCGTGGAGAGAAATCGGAGTTAGCGTTTTTGGGTAGGGTGGCTGGACCAGATGTTGCCGAATCTGCTGAGCTTTCCCACCAACCTCTGACTAACGGTGTCAGGGTGGTAGTGAGTTCCAAAACTCCAACTGCAGTTAGGAAACAGAACCCCAATAAAGCTGGACGTTGGCTGATCAGAGGAGGGATTGAGGAAACTGGGCCTGTAGTCCCTGATGTTTTTAAATGTAGTTCAGATGTTTCCCCTGCCTGGCGAATCTCAAAGTAGAACAGTCTTGGGATAATGGGTGGGCCATTTAGGACAAAGATGAGTAATAATTACCTCACTTAGGGAGGAATAAATCACTGGAATCCCAGAGGGTTGTGGAGGCTCAGTCATTGTGTGTGTTCAAGACAGAAATCATCATGTTTCTGAAGTTTAATGTCACTTTTCTGATTTGATATTTGTTTGATTTGTGGTGTTCCTGTCACATGTGCCGAGACACAGTGAAAAGTGTTGTTTTGTGTGCTCTACCATACAAAGTGCATCAGGGTAGTAGAACAGAGGGCAGAATACAGTGTTACAGCTGGGGAGAAGGTGCAGAGAGAGAGAGAGAGAGATCAGAATTAACGTTTGGGAGGTCTGTATAAGGTTTGGTAACAGCGGGGAAGAAGCTGCTCTCGAATCTGTTTGTACGTGTTTTCAAACTCTTATACTTTCTGCTCGACAGAAGAGGGTGGAAGGCAGTGTTACCGGGGTGGGATGACGTTGGCTGCTTTCCTGAGGCAGCAGGAAGTATAGATGGAGTCAATGTATGGAAGGCTGGTGTGTGTGTGTGTGTGATGGACTGGACTGTGTTCACAACGCTCTGAGGTTTCTTACCTCAATGGGCGGAATGGCCCACGAGCAGTGAAGTCAAATCATTGCCAAAGTGTTTGAAATGATGGGCCAAAGTCCCAGGATTCCCTCCCTCAGGGCATTGTGGGTCACCCCCACAGCACATGGACTGCAGCGGTTCAAGAAGGCAGCTCAACCCTCACCTTCTCAAGGGGCAACTAGGGACGGGCAACATGTGCTGGGCCCAGTCGGTGACGCTCGCGCCCCGTGGATGAATGGGAGAAAAAGCAGAGGATGACCTGCACAGAGCTCGATCTCACAAGGTCCTGAACAGGTCAGGCAGCATCGATAGAGCAGGCGGGTGGAGGAGTGTGCTTGCACTGAATGGGGTGGTGGGGTTGGGGGAGGGGGCGAGGGGGGGGAGTGGAGATTGACCAGGATGTTGCCTGGGCTGGAGCATTTCGTCGAGGAAGAGAGGCTGGATAAGATCAGGTTGTTTTCGTGAGAGTACAGAAGGCTGAGGGAGGACCTGATCGAGGTGTATAAGATTATGAGGGGCATGGGCAGGGTGGATAGGGAGCAGCTGGTGCCCTCAGTTGCAAGGTCAATAAGAACAAGCAGGAGGTTTCAAGGGGAAAGACTTTGCCCCCAGCAGGTGCGGAGAGGGGGGGCTCTGGAATGTAGTGCGTGGGTGGTCAGTAAAGGCGGGAAACCTCACAGCATTTTGGGAATACTCCATGGAGTCATCACACTGAAGGCTACGGGCCTGGGTGGGGTGTGGTGGAGAATGGGACCAGTGCGGGAGGTAGCGTCGTTTTGGCCGTACAGAGTTGCTGGGCCGAAGGGCCTTTTCTGTACTGTACGACCCTACGGTTCATGCTTTCATCTGAGGCTGGAATTAACCGGAGGCGGGGGGGGGGGGGGGGAGAGGGAGCGAGCGGGGGAAGGAATGAGAAGAAAGGTTGGAACTCCCCACAGCAAGAGTAGGGCTAGTACAGAGACAAAAGATGGGCCGAAAGGAGTGGGGGTAAAAGGGCGGGTGTAAGTGAGGTCAGGAACAACACCAAAGCAGGAACGGAATCTCAGGGCACTCCCCATTCCCACTGGACACAGCGGTTCCCCACAGAGTTTGCCTCAGGCCAGGGTGACCACCTGACCCTGAGACGGGGACATGTTCCGGACGGGCAATGCAAATCCCAGTCTGAAAGGAGGGAAGAGATGGCGTTTATATCCAAACAGGTTTCAGCAGAGAATTTCCCCACTTTGTGGCTCCATTGGCCCAGGGAGCAGGAGTGACAGGTGAAGAAGGAAAGAGAATGTTTCTCTGACCTTTACCAGGGCATCCATACTTCACCAGGAACATCAACATTGGAAATCACAACCGATTTAACCTTCCCATCGGAGAAACGGAATTCCAGTTGCCCCAGAGAGGGCCAGCGAGAAGGGAACCGGGGGGGGATAGGATGCCGCGGACGGGCTGAAGGGACGAATGGGTGGAATAGGGTAGAGAGGATGTGCCCAATTGCCTTTTGATGACTGGTGTGAAATGGAAGCGTGGCACAGCCTGTGTTACTCCCCCTGCCCTCCACGTTCCCCTCCCCCCACCGCAGGTATCTGCAGCCCGTGAGGAGGTTCCTGGGAGACGGGGATTCCCTGGTTACATGTACACGGACTTGGCGACCATCTACGAGAGGGCGGGCCGTGTGGAGGGGAGGAATGGCTCGATCACCCAAATCCCCATCCTCACCATGCCAAATGATGGTGAGTTGGCGATGGGCGTGTGGGAGTGGGGGGACCTTCACACACTCCCAGGGCAATCCTTACCGAGGGCATTGCACTCTGGCTCATACAGAACACGGGGACACGTCAGGGAAAGGGACAATTCTTTCCTGGCCATTACTCCGTGGCTCGGAAGGATTGAGGAAAGACAGGCCCAAGCATTGAAACCCGACCAACAGTGTGAGTGTGCCTAGGAAAATAGAGCCTGAGCTCCCTGATGGGACGGCACACCAATGTGGCACAGTCACTCACAGCCAAACACTCACTACCACAGATCGGACAGTCGGACAATCAGACAAACAGACCACAGACAGACGCATGGACTGGAGACACGCACACACACAGACTGGACAGTGACACACACAGACTGGACAGTGACACACACAGACTGTGCAGTCACACAGACAGACTGGACAGTCACACAGACAGACTGGACAGTCACACACACAGACTGGAGAGTCACACACACAGACTGGACAGTGACGCACACAGACTGGACAGTCACACACACAGACTGGACAGTGACACACACAGACTGGACAGTCACACACACAGACTGGACAGTGACACACACAGACTGGACAGTCACACACACAGACTGGACAGTCTCACACACACACACTGGACAGTGACACACAAAGACTGGACCGTCTCTCTCACACACTCACTGGACAGTCACACAGACAGACTGGACAGTGACACACACAGACTGGACAGTCACACACACAGACTGGACAGTGACACACACAGACTGGACAGTCACACACAAAGACTGGACCGTCTCTCACACACAC
>NC_057710.1:3571918-3572722 GCF_004010195.1 Chiloscyllium plagiosum
GGACAGTCACACACACAGACCGGACAGTCTCGCACACACACTGACTGGACAGTGACACACACAGACAGGACAGTCTCACACACACAGACAGGACAGTCACACACACAGACTGGACAGTGACACACACAGACAGGACAGTTTCACACACACAGACTGAACTGTCACACACACAGACTGGACAGATTCACACACAGACTGGACAGTCTCACACACAGACTGGACAGTCTCACACACAGACCGGACAGTCACACACGCAGACTGGACAGTTTCACACGCAGACTGGACAGTGACACTCACAGACTGGACAGTCTCACACACAGACTGGACAGTCACACACAGACCGGGCAGTCACATACACAGACTGGACAGTTTCACACGCAGACCAGAGAGTTACACACACAGACTGGACAGTCTCACACACAGACTGGACAGTCACCCACACAGACCGGACAGTCACCCACACAGACCGGACAGTGACACACAGACTGGACAATCACCCACACAGACCGGACACTGACACACAGACTGGACAGTCACACACACAGACCGGACAGTCACCCACACAGACCGGACAGTGACACACAGACCGGACAGTCACCCACACAGACCGGACACTGACACACAGACTGGACAGTCACACACACAGACCAGACAGTCACACACACAGACTGGACAGTCTCACACACAGACTGGACAGTGACACACAGACTGGACAATCACACACACAGACCGGACAGTCACCCACACAGACCGGACACTAACACACAGACTGGACAGTCACACACACAGACTGGACAGTCACAC
>NC_057710.1:3573222-3605789 GCF_004010195.1 Chiloscyllium plagiosum
GATTCAGGAGCAGGATTAGAGCGTGGGGCTTCTCAAATTTGCACTTCGATATGATTTTTAAACAATATTCTTTGATGGGCTGTGGGCATCCCTGGCCAGATCAGTATCACTCAGACATCTGTCATTGATCACACAGTCCATTATAAGGACGAAATAGCTGGATGTTTAGATAAGCTTAACACAATTAAACAGAATCAACATGTTTTCTGAAAGGAAATCATGTGTGACAAATTTGCTTCGAGGACATAACAAGCAGAGTTAGTAAAGGGAAAAGGTGTATAAGGAGTGCATTTGAATTTCTAGATGGCATTCAGTAAGGTGCCACTTTATTGCCCAAGAAAGGAGCTCATGGTATTGAGCAGTAATCTATTAACATGGATTGAGGATTGATTAACACACAGAAGGCGCAGAGTCAGGAATAATGGCTCTTTTTCAAATTGGAAATATATAACTAATGGGGAGTCACAACATTAGTCCTAGGATCTCAATGATAAGGATCAGAGCATGCTATATCCAAATTTGTTGATGATATAAATAGGTGGGAGGGTATGTTGTGGTGAGGACATAAAAAGTCTATGAGAGGATATAGATTGATTGAGAGTGGGCAATAATCTGGGCAGATGGAATTTATTGACTGTATTGATTGATTTATTGTTTTCACATGTACCGAGATACCGTGAAAGGTGTTGTTCTGTGTGCTATACAGGCAGATCGTACCATACAGAGTGCATCAGGGTCGCAGAACAGAGTGCAGAATACAGTGTTACAGCCACAGAGGAGGTGCAGAGAGAGATTAACATTAAAATTCGAGCGGTCTGTTCAAACACGCGGTGATGCATCCAGATGGGATGCTTTCTATGCTGCATCTATAAAAATTGGTAAGAGACCCTGTGGACATGCCAAATTCCCTTAGTCTCCTGAGGGAGTAGAGATGTGCTTTCTTGACCGTAGGAAAGTGTGAGGTCATGCACTTTGTTAGGAAGAATCGAAAGCTATTATTTAAATAGAGAGAGATATCAAAAGGTGCAACTTGGAGGGACACAGCTGATCTTGTGAAAAAAACACAAAACGTTAGCATGGAAATGCAGCAAGTACTTCAAAAGGTGAATGAACATTTGACCTTCATTGCTCACGTGTCAGAGTTTAAAAGTAGGAAAGTCTTGTTAAAACTGAACAAGGTTTTGGTGAGGCTACTGTGGGGTACTGTGAACAGTTCTGGTCCCTGTATTGGAGGCTGTTAAAACAGTATTCACTCGGCTGATTCAGGAATGAAGGGATTGACTTAACTACGCCTAAACAGGTTAGGTCTTTATGCATCAGAGTTTAGAAGAATGAGGAATGATCTTATAGAAACATACATTATTCTGAGGGAGTGTGCTGGGGCGGATGTTGAATAGATGTCTGGAGACTGCTGGGGATTCCAAACTATCAAGGAATTGAGGTCTCTGGGGAGTTCACAGAGAAGGGGAGAAGGGGAGTTGAGGCTGGGGCAAATCAGCCATGATTTTACTGAAGAGTCGGGCAGGCTTGGGTCATTCCTGATGAAGAGCTTTTGCCCGAAACATTGATTTCCCTGCTCCTTGGATGCTGCCTGACCTGCTGTGCTTTTCCAGCACCACTCTAATCTAGACTTTGATTTCCAGCATCTGCAGTCCTCACGTTTGCCTTGGGACGTGAATAGCCCAGTAATGCTCTTATTGTTATGTTCTTAATGTCCCTCCCTAAATATACCAAGTATCCGTCAATTAGCCCAGTACCCCATCTTCTTGTTACTCTTACCAAAGTGAATCACCTCACACTTAGCTACATTGAACTCCATTTGCCACCTTTCTGCCCAGTTCTGCAGCTTATCTATATAATGGGGTCTGTGGGGGGTTCACAGAGAAGGGGAGTTGAGGCCTGGGGCAGATCGGCCATGATTTTACTGAAGAGTCTGGCAGGCTTGGGTCATTCCTGATGAAGGGCTTTTGCCCGAAACATTGATTTTCCTGCTCCTTGGATGCTGCCTGACCTGCTGTGCTTTTCCAGCACCACTCTAATCTAGACTTTGATTTCCAGCATCTGCAGTCCTCACGTTTGCCTTGGGACGTGAATAGCCCAGTAATGCTCTTATTGTTATGTTCTTAATGTCCCTCCCTAAATATTCTTGAGAAGGTGGGGGGGTGAGCTGCCTTGTTGAACCGCTCCAGTAGGTTAGGGAGGGAATTCCAGGATTTTGACCCAGTGACAGTGAAGGAACGGCGATATATTTCCAAGTCAGGATGGTGAGAGGCTCGGAGGGGAACCTGCAGGGGGTGGTGTTCCCATGTATCTGCTGCCCTTGTCCTTCTGGATGGAAGTGGTCGTGGGTTTGGAAGGTGCTGTCTGAGGATCTTTGGTGAATTTCTGCTGCGCATCTTGTAGACGGTACACACTGCTGCTACTGAGTGTCGGTGTGGAGGGAGTGGATGTTTGTGGGTGTGGTGCCAAGAACATCTCTAATACTCGAAGTAAGTTTCAACATTAGACTCTTCCTTCCAGAATTTTATTAAATTCAAATTCCACTACCTGCCATGGTGGGATTTCAACCCAGGTCCCCAGAACATTACCTGTGTCTCTGGACAAAAGTCTAGTGATAGCACCACTAAGCCACCGCCTATACTGATCACCTGTCAATCTAAGATCCTCCCTTTCTAATGTACTGACCCCATCCCTTATTAGTGCAATCCCACCTCAAATTCCTCATCTATTCTTCCTAATTGTTGAAAATCCTTGAATATTTATTTCCTAGTCCTGAACACCATGTACTGAAAATGTGTTGCTGGAAAAGCGCAGCAGGTCAGGCAGCATCCAGGGAACAGGAGAATCGACGTTTCGGGCATAAGCCCTTCTTCAGGATTCCTGAAGAAGGGCTTATGCCCGAAACGTCGATTCTCCTGTTCCCTGGATGCTGCCTGACCTGCTGCGCTTTTCCAGCAACACATTTTCAGCTCTGATCTCCAGCATCTGCAGACCTCACTTTCTCCTGAACACCATGTAGCCTGTTTCTGTACTGGCAATTGGATCATACAGATGTATCAATATTTTTGCCTTTAGACCGTCTAACTTGTTGCAAATCTCACATGCATTGAGGCAGAGTGCCCTTGAATTTGTCTTTTTGACATCATTCCACTTTCCATATTTAATGCTCATATTTCTCTCCTATCTTCTCGTCCCCATAGTGTCTTGTCAATGTCCTGTTGCCAACCATTTTTCCTTCCAGTTTTGGGCTTCCCCTCAGGTTCCCACTGCTCTAACAAGCCAGTCTATATCCATCCCAACAGCACCAAGAAGCGATGCCTTGTCCTGGATGGTTTGATGTGATTTATTTATTGTCACATATATCGCGTTATAAAATACAATGAAAAGCGTTGTATAATGCCACTATTCTCCGGCGCCATCTTAAAAGACAGAAAAATAAACTGAAACAGATATAAAGGCAAAAAAATGAAGATACGAAGGAAGTGTTCAGCGTTACATTCCCTCTTGTTTGGTGATCCACCATGGGCCATGGGAGAAAGTGAGGACTACAGATACTGGAGAGTCAGAGTCAAACAGAGTGGTGCTGGAAAAGCACAGCCAGTCAGGCAGCATCCGAGGAACAGGAGAGTCAAGGTTTCAGGCAAAAGTCCTTCATCAGGAATGAGCCATGGGCTATGGGCTTGGTGAGCAGGCACAAGTCCCTTTCGCCGCTGTTGGAATTAAAGTGGCCTCCACCAAAACCCTCACTGCTATGAATCCTTGCTGGAACTCACCAATGCAGACACCATCGATGCCACTGGGTACCGCATCAGCCCCAAACCCGACTCCTCCACCGCCATGAGCCTACCTCGGGCCCACCTCATTGTGCAGATGCCAATGTCTCATACTGGGCCCAAGCTCACCTCTGATAGCCTCACCTCGAGTCCCCTCCGCTGGGACCACTTGTTGCCACCAGAGCCATCACCAAGCTCTTCAGCTAGAGGTGAGAGAAATAAAAGAGAAAAGAAAACTAGAGAAAAGAGGAAAGGAAAGGAAAGCAGACAAGTCCTGGGCTCAGAGCCCTACTCTGCGGATGGTGTCGAGCTTCTTGAGTGTTGTTGGAGCTGCCCCCATCCAGGCAAGTGGGGAGTACTCCATCACCCTCCTGACTTGTGCCTTATAGATGGTGGACAGGCTTTGGGGAGTCAGGAGGTGAGTTACTCGCTGCAGGATTCCTAGCCTCTGACCTGCTCCTGTGGCAACTGCATTTAGCATGACCAACCCACCCTAACCTGCACAACTTTGGGCTGTAGGAGGACACCTTCTGGTCTCCTTCCTATCGGAAGATTGCTGCGAAACTTGACAGGGTTCGGAAAAGATTTATACGGATGTTGCCAGGGTTGGAGGATCTGAGCTACAGGGAGAGGCTGAACAGGCTGGGGCTATTTTCCCTGGAGCGTAAGAGGCTGAGGGGTGACCTTACAGAGGTTTATAAAATCATTAGGGACATGGATAGGATAGATCTTTTCCCTGGGGTAGGGGAGTCCAGAACTAGAGGTTTAGGGTGGAAGGGGAAAAAATTAAAAGGTCAATTTTTTCATGCAGAGGCTGTGCTTGTATTGAATGAGCTGCCAGAGGAAGTGGTGGAGGCTGGTACAATTACAACATTTAAAAGGCATCTGGGTATATGAATAGGAAGGGTTGAGAAGGATATGGGCCAAGTGCTGGCAAATGGGACTATAATAATTTGGATATCTGGTTGGCATACCGATGGGTCTGTTTCCATGCTGCACATCTGTATGACCTGGAGGAAACCCATGCAGACATGGAGGAGTTTTGTACAAACTCCACACAGTCACCTGAGGGTGGAATTGAATCCAGGTCACTGGTGCTGTGAAGCACCACGCCAGTTCACTGTATCCTCTGCTCCCAGAAGGACTGAGTACTCCATGTACAGGAGCAGGAGCAGGGGATGAGAGTGGGCAGGTGGTTTCTGAGATCATCGCTGGCTCCTAATACCAACCAAACACCCTTTAATTTTCAACGGCAGGAGGCAAATTGGGAGTTCCCTCATCTCTAAGTTAATGGCTCATTAAGTTCCTCGAGGATTTTGTTATCAGGCTAGGAGAGGGTCAGGAGATGATTTTCAAATGCAAAGTCTCTAAATCCAAAAGACAGTGCATAGATAACAAGTGCAATACCAAATGGTTGGAAAAAAGTTCTGAGGGACAGGACTAATCAACACTTGGAAAGGTAGAGAGTGATCAGGGATAGGACCAGCCTGGATTTGTTAGAGGGAGATCCTGCCTGACTAATTTGATTGGGTTTTTTGAAAAAACAACTAGGTATATTGCTGAGGGCAGTTGATGTGGTTGACATTGCTTTCAGTAAGGCCTTTGACAAGGTTCCACATGGAAGGCTGGTCCAAAAGATAATGGGATCCAAGGCAAGTTGGCAAAATCGGAAGAGAAGGCTGATGGTGAAGGGTTGTTTTTGTGATTGGAAGCATGTGACCAGCGGTGCTGGGACCCTTGCTGCTTCAGGAGAGCTCAGCACAGTAACAACTCTCTGCTAGGTTAGGTTGCATAGACTCTGTGAGGGGAGTGAAGCAAGGGGACCCCCAGAGGTTGGATCCATCGATCACTCTCTCTCCTTTCCCAATAAAGTCACTCTCTCTAATTTTCTGTCAAATGAATAGAGAAACAATATGATGTTCCTGAAGGAAGTGATTTTACAGCTCGAAGGAACAGGAAAGATCTGGGTCCAATCAATCAGATTGATCATCACCATGCAGATAACATCAAGGTATTAGTCAATGAAAGCAAGCATGCAGATACAGCAGGCAGTGAAGAAAGCTAATGGCATGCTGGCCTTCATAACAAAAGGAATTGAGTATAGGAGCAAAGAGGTCCTTCTGCAGCTGTGCAGCAATACTCACCTGGAGTATTGCGTGCAGTTTTGGTCTCAAAATTTGAGGAAGGACATTCTAGCTATTGAGGGAGTGCACTGTAGGTTCATGAAGTCAATTCTTGGAATGGCGGGATTATCATATGTTGAAAGATTGGAGCGATTGGGCTTGTATATACTTGAGTTTAGAAGGATGAGAGGGGATCTGATTGAGACGTGAAGGATTATTAAAGGATTGGACACTCTGGAGGTGGGAAGCATGTTTCTGCTGATGGGTGAGTCCCGAACCAGAGGACACAGTTTAAAAATAAGGGGTAGGCCATATAGAACAGAGTTGAGGAGAAACTTCTTCACTCAGAGAGTGGTGGGTGTATGGAATGCTCTGCCCCAGAAGGCTGTGGAGACCAAGTCTCTGGATACTTTCAAGAAAGAGATGGATAGAGCTCTTAAGGATAGTAGGATCAAGGGTTATGGGGATAAGGCAGGAACAGGATACTGATTATGGGTGATCAGCCATGATCATAATGAATGGTGGTGCTGGCTCGAAGGGCCGAATGGCCTACTCCTGCACCTATTGCAGAATTGAGAAGACTGCAAAAGCACTGCAGCTCGGCTTGTGACTTGGGGACCGGAGGATACAGAACCCTGCTTCCCTATTTTTTTTCTGTTTCCCTTTATTCATAATATTTATGTTTGGTCTGTTTATTTATTTGGATGTCAGGTGGGAAGTTTGAAAGGGGGTAAAGTTTAAGCTACATAATGGTCTTCACTGTTCTTGTTAAAGTTAAATATATTCCAGTCAATAAAGTTCATTTGTATTGTTGCTGAAGGAACCCAGTGTGGTTTGCTTTTATCCTGGGAGTCAAAGGCAAATTAGGATAGTTTCATTAACCTTTACAATTTGTGGTGACTTTGCAAATCGATTTCCAGTGGACTACCCCATTGAGTGGTGACAATAGAATTACCTCTCATTGCTCTACACTCCAAGGGGGCATAGCTTTAAATTAAGGGGGGGGTAGGTATAGAAAAGATGTTAGGGGTAGGTTCTTTACTCAGTGAGTCGTGAGTTCATGGAATGCCCTGCCAGTAGCAGTGGTGGACTCTCCCTCTTTATGGGCATTTAAGCGGGCATTGGATAGGCATATGGAGGATAGTGGGCTAGTGTAGGTTAGGTGGGCTTGGATCGGCGCAACAGCGAGGGCCGAAGGGCCTGTACTGCGCTGTATTCTTCTATGTTCTATGTTCTATGTTCCAGGGGGAAAGCACATAGACTGCCCATAAGATAACCCCTGGTTCTAGGCATCAGTCCTGTGGACCTTCTTTGATTCACTTTACATCCTGTCTTAAATAAGGAAACTGAAACTGTGCCCAGTACAAATTCCCAGGTCCCCTCAGCATTCAGTGCTTTCCTTTTCAGTGCTGCTCTTGTCAAATTCCTTACCAGCCTGAAAACTGACCACTCACTGCTCCACCTCACTCCACCGGGACTCTTGGCTTTGTGCCATCCACTGAGATTCCCCCATTTATCCCTCTACTCTCTACTTTCTGCTCATTAACCAATCCTTCATCCATTCTAATAAATTAAAAGAAGATGAAAGGAGCCATAGTTTTGTCAGATGATAGAGCTGCTCTCCTACTAGAGAGAGAGAGAAATGATGGATGATGGTTTAACCTGAGAGTAAACACTCCTCAGGTGAGGGGAGAGTTTGAAAAGGAGAGTGTTACCTGATGATAACCCAATATATTACCCACAATTGCACGAGTCCTTGATTTGTGAGGTAAAGTTTTGTGTGACAACTTATCAAACGCCTTTAGGAAATGCAAGTATATTACATCCTAAAATGACTCAAATAAATTTTCAAACACGTTTCCCTGCTTGTCTGATTTCAGTTGCACTGATAGGTTTCCTAAATAATAGATTCCAACAATTCCCAATGACTGATCTCGAGCTAACTGGCCAATGGTTCCTTAGTTTCACTCTCCCTCCTTTCTTCAAAGGTGGTGTTAAATGTTCTAACTTCCAATCCACTGGGATAATTGTAGGATCTGAAGAATTTTGGAAAATCATAATTAGCACATCTACTACCTCTGCAGCCTTCTTGTTTACAAATCTAGGGTGTATACCATTCAGTTCGGGGATTTGTTGATATTAGCCACATAGATTTCCTCACTCCCTCACCAGCCTCTCTATTTCTGGAATGTGATTTCTATCTTCCGCTGTAAAAACAGACATCAAAGTTTTGCTCACAGGTTTTGCCATTTCCCCATGATAATTTGTCCTGTTTCTGCTTCTCAGTAACCAACGTTTACTTTACTGAAAACAACAAATGCTGGAGAGCACAACAGGTCAGGCAGCAGCCACAGAGAGAGAAAGCAAGCTAACATTTCAGGTCCCAATGACTCATTTACTTTAGCTGCTCTCTTCCTGTTAATACAATTGTAAAAGCTCTTGCAATTAATTTTTATATCCCTGTTACTTTGCTCTTTTATTTATTTCCCCATTTTATAATAACATGTTGGTTACATTTGCTGGTCTCTGGGACATCCCTAGTCCTCAGTCTTGACTTCTTTGAGGAGGCTGGTACAATTGCAACATTTAAAAGGCACCTGGATGGGTATATGACTAGGAAGGGTTTGGAGGGATATGGGCCAAGAGCTAGCAAATGGGACTAGATTAGGTTAGAATATCTGATTGGCATGGACGAGTTGGACCAAACGGTCTGTTTCTGGGCTGGACCTCTCTATGACTCTATGACTATAACACATGCATTATTATCCTTAATTTTGCAAACTACACATGGGTCTATATAACTGAATTTTAGTTTCTCAGTGGGATATATTTTTGTTAAAGATGCTGAAGTTACCCAGTCAACCTTTGCTAGCTTTCCTCTCATGTACATTTTAAACTAAGAACTGAAACATGCCACATTGAATATGAAATTGATTTAGCGTATGATCATTATGTTTGACCCTCAGACAATCCTTTGTTGTGAGTTTGCTAATTAATCTTCCCAGATGCACAATATTGGATTGAAAAATTCATCACTTGTCAATTCCATGATGCATTATTTTGGGGAAAGCATTCCACAAATTCATCTTCAATGCTTTCTTTGCCAAATAATAGAATCATAGAATTTGACAGTAGGAGACCATTTGACCCATCGTGCCTGCACTGGCTCCTGCAAGAGCGACCCAGCTAGTCCCACTCCCCAGCCCTATCTCCGTAATCCGTTAAATTAATCATTTTCAAATGTATATCCAACTCAGAGAATCGCTAGGATTTGGAATGAGCTGTCTGTGAGAGCGGGGGAGGCAGATTCCATATGAGGTTTTAAATGAGCTTCCTCCTGTGGAATCCACCTCCCCCATTCTCCCAGGCAACACATTCCAAATCCTAGCGATGCTCTGAGTTGGTTGTATATTTGAAAGCGATGAATTTAGCGGATTATGGAGATAGGGCTGGAGATTGGGACTAACTGAGTAGCTCTTTCAGGAACCAGTTCAGACACAATGGGTCGAATGGCCTCTCAAAATGCTATGATTCTAAAGAAGTTTCTCTTCATCTCTCTCCTAGCTGTCTTGCTGACAGTCTTGAAATTGTGAGCCCTATTTACTGACACACCGATTAGTGGGAAAAGAATATCCTTTACCCTGTCCAAGCTGTTCATAATTTTGAAAACTTCAATAAGGTCATCTCTTAATCCTCTCTGCTCCAAAGTGAATATGAATCAAGATTAGAGTGGTGCTGGAAAAGCACAGCAGGTCAGGGAGCATCCGAGGAGCAGGAAAGTCAACGTTTCAAGCCCTTCACGAGGCGAGTATGCCCAATCTCTCTGACCTTCGCTTGTATCTAAAATCTTTCATTCCTGGTATCATTCTAGTAAATCTCCTTTCCACTCTCTCCAGGGCTTTAACATCCTTCCTTAAATAAGGTGTCCCAAATTGAACACAATAACCCAAATGTGGTCTGACCAATGACTGGTCGAGGTGTAGCATCACTTCCTTGCTTTTATACTCTATGCCTCTATTTATAAACCCAAGGATTCCCATAAGCCTTCGTAACAACTGTTTCATCTTGCCCAGCCACCTTCAGAGAATTATGCATGTAAACTCTGGTGCCTCTGCTCTTAGACCCCTTTCAAGGTTGTACCATTGAGTCTGCATGATCTATCCATGTTTCTTCAACCAAAATACATTGCCTCATATTTCTCTGCATTGAAATTCACACTGCTAGGTGTCTGTCCATTTGGCCAATTTGTCAATGCCTTTCTGAAGTCACTCAGCAACATCCTAACAATTCCCTTTTCTCCCTGGGTTAGTGTTATCTGCAAATTTAGAGATTTTGCTCAACACCCCCTTGACTTATCCAGCCTTATGTTAAATTCCCGAAGATAGCTGTTGTGTTTATTACAAGCCCCAATATTTTGTCATCTAATGCCGCATCCAATGGTGCAAACACTGTTATGGCAGTCAATAAAATACTTCCAAATTTTTCTGAGCATTACTGGTTTTGCTTCCTGGTTGTCTGAGCCAAGACCCTTTCTCACAAATGTCCTTTCACTCTCAGGGCTGCCCCTCCTCTTTTTCCCAATCGACCTGGTTGAAGTGTTCAAATCCCAAAGTCCACGTGTCCAAGTGAAGAGTGGCCCAGTGGCATAGTGGCTAGCACTGCTGCCTCACAGCACTAGGGACCTGGGGTCGATTCCAGCCTTGGGCAACTGTCTGTGTGGAGTTTGCATGTTCTCCCTGTGTCTGTGTGTGTTTCCTCTGAGTGTTCCGGTTTCCTCCCACAATCCAAAGATGTGCAGGTTAGGCGCATTAGTCAGGGGTAAATGTAGAGTTCTTGGGGCATGGGTCTGGGTAAATTGCTCTTCGGAGGATCAGTGTGGACTTATTGGGTTGAATGGCCTGTTTCCACACTGTAGGGAGCCTATGATTTTATGAATTAGGCAAAAATAAGAAAGAAGAAAATCTTATTCTCAAAGGCAAATTAACTGGAAATCAGCTGATAGGGAAGAACATATAAAGTCATAGAGTCAAACAGCACAGAAACAGCCCCTTCGGTCCAACCAGTCCATACTGAACATTATCCCAACTAAACTAGTCCCACCTGCCTGTTCCTGGCCCATATCCCTCCAAACCTTTCCTACTCATGCATTTATCTAAGTGTCTTTTAAATGTCGTAACTCTACCTCCATCCATCACTTCCTCAGGAAGTTCACTCCACACATACTGTGTTAAAAATTTGCCCCTCATGTCTTTTTTAAATCTTTCTCCTCTCGCCATAAAAATGTGTGCCCGAGTCTTGAAATCTTCCATTCTAGAGAAAGGACAACTACCATTAACCCTATCTATACCCCTAATTATTTATAAATTTCTATCAAGTCGCCTCTCAACTTCCAATACAACAGTGAAAAAAGTCCCAGCCTATCTTTAGAATATACTTGGCAACATCCTGGTAAATCTCCTCTGAGACCTCTCCAGCTTAATAATACCCATCCTATAACTGGGCAACCAAAACTGAACACAGTATTCCAGAACAGGCCTCACCAATGTGCCTTACATCATGAACTTAACATGATGTCTCAACACCTATACTCAAAGGACTGAGCAATGAAGGCAACCTTACCAAACACTTTTTTAACCACCCTCTCTATACGTGATCCAAACCTCAAAGAAATATGAACTAGCACCCCAAGGTCCATCTGTTCTACAACACTCTCCATGACAAGAGAGAATTAGCAATGGTTGTTGGGCAAGAGAGGATTGAGGGACGGGGTGAGGAAGAGAGGTGAAAATGAAACTGGATTGCTCTATAGGGAGCTGATGGATCAAATGATCTTTTTTTGTGCCATATTGCTTTTATGAAGGGGCAGGAAGAACTTAAGGATTACAGTGAGGATTGATGGATACATTTAAGAGACAGAGGGATGCTTTGATTCTGGACTACAGTGAGAAAGATTTGAGGGACATAACGAGGAGAGATTGAGGAATTTATTTGGAAGGATTGAGGAATATGGAAAAGAAGGAGTGAGTGACTTGATGAACAGGACTGGATGAAAGATGATGTTGACCTAACCTCCTCCCTTCCCAGTGTCCAGATCTCCGAATGTGCTTGTCAAAATTATTTCTTCCATTGAAGATAATCTTAATCTCTTTGCCTGCAGCCTCATCCGGGAAGTGCATCCACAGCCCCCCCCCTCTTATAAAACAGCAAGTATTAACATAAAGACCCGAAAATACTGTGAACATCTATGAGAATCCAAAATCAGAACCAGGCAGAATAAAATGAGAGGCTACAAATCTTTGTTGAATAAGTTATAATTTAATAAATGCTGTTAAGACTCTCAGTTTGAAGGTTGGGGGTGGGGGTAGATGAGACGTTTCCTGAACCACTGAGCCTGTTTTTGAAAGACACATTTGTTTCTGTTCAAAGTCAGCTCTTTACCTTTTGACTGTGAAAGCATTTCCTTTGAGGATCAGTGAAGTACAGTCAGCAGTGACTGTGAAGTTACCTGATCCTGTGGGAGCACGGAGATAGAGAGAGACAGAGACATACAGCTGATATGTGTTTGGAGTGGTGTGAAGTGTAAAATGAAATGCAGACTCTCTTCAAACTGACCCCCCCCCACCCCCACTGCCTCCACCACCCAGGGACCAACAGGCCATAGAATGAGGTGAATTGTGACGAGGTACTGCCCCCCATTGGCTTGGACAGGTAAGGCACTGTCTGTTCTGAGTCTCTCAGACTGGAGAGAGCACTGATCCCCACTCTATTGTCTCCATTTGTATTGGAGTCTCAATAGATAGGGAAGGCTGGTGGGAGTGGGGACAGAATGCTGAGAGACATCGGTCAGTTTTCACCCCATCACTCATGGTCATTATCCACTGACTGTAGAACTAGTGTCTGTCTTGCTTTGGCCTGTGTTGGGTGAAATGTGTATGGGATATACAGGTGAGGTTGGACCCATTAGTAACGAATGCTCCGAAGCATCCCCCACCCCCAAGCCCTGTGGCCTTTTCCTCACATCATGTCTGCTGTCCCCTCACCGATTGGTACAGAAGGTCCACAACTCCACTGACTTTGCAGAATGCAACAACCAGGGTGGGGGAAATGTTCACTACATCACCTTGTTGCCTTTCCGAATCTCTGAATGCCTACATTGCCCGATGTCTCAGGGATTAAAAGGACTGAGGGTCAGGATGTGGGAGGAGTGGGGGGGGGGTGGTGAGTGGGTCAGGCCATGGTCTATGAGTTAGTGTCCCACACACAGTGAGTCAGAAACCAGACTGAAACCATCCAACCAAGAGCAACATGGTGGGTTTAGCCTCCATTGATTGGACAATGGGTGACCTGACCCATGACCTGTGAACTGTAGGGTGTCAGCTCCTGGTTGTTGCCAAGAGAATGATTTGTCAGATTTTATTTGGTTCTCCTTGTCTCTCTTTTTCTGTGTTGTGTTGGGGTGTGGTGGGGGAGGGGGAGGAAGCTGCATCAGAATCACCATCACATCAACTGAACATTGGCACGACTCAAGCACAAGATGCAATAGGAATGTGTTGAGAGAATCTCTTTTCTTTCCCCCCTCCCTCTCTCTCTGTCTGTCTACGAACTTGGCCTTTTCTCTGTGGCACTGTCTTGTCTCTCAGTTCGTGCGTAAGGCTCGAAGGCTGACATACCGATCCCGTAGCTGGAGGAGAGCTCAAGAGTGGTGCCTAGTGGTGGGCACGTGAAGCACGGAGAAGTAACTTGCTGGCAGTGGGGGGAGCCGGTAGTCTGGGGAGGGGTGGAGAGGCTGAGAGAGGCAGCGGTCATTCCAGGAGAACTGCTGCTGGAGGAGACCAGGCCACAGTTGTCAACCGCTGGAGATCCATGAGGAGTGGCTCCTTGAATGACCAAACTGGGAGCGGGAGGAATGGACAACAATCTCCCCTGTTCCAGAAGTCTCAGGATGTTACAGGTGGCGATGGATTCTGAGGCACTGGATGGACGACTGTCACAGTCTTTACTCTGGTCCTTTTTCTGCTTCGTGCGTCTGTTCTGGAACCAGACCTTGACCTAGAACACAAAGACAGAATGGAATTGAATCAATCAATGGGGGGGGGGGGCATAAACATCAACTTGCATTTTCTGCAGCAGCTATACTTCAGGAGCAGCCCCAGGTCTTTGATTAGACAAAATGGTTGGTTTAGTGTCAAAGGAGGAGGTAGCAGGATACAGGTGACCAACATTTTGGTCAAGGATGTAAATGTTAAGGAGCATCATCATGTATGAAAGTGTGGGACAGAAATGAAGAGGTTCAGGGAGGGCCTGGAGACTGTAGATACTGGGCCAACTGATGGCACCATTACCATTGGTAATAAAATGGGCAAGGCATTTCTTGGAAATGTTAGGCAGGACGCGATTATAAGACCATAACATACTGAAACAGAAGCAGCCCAGTGAGTCTACTCTGCCAATCACTGAGATCATGGCTGATCCTTAACTCCACTTTCCTGCCTTTTCCCCATAACCCTTCATCCCCAAACTGATAGAGAGAATTACAATCTCAGCCTTAAATATACAACCCAGCTTCGACAGCTCTCTGTGCTAAAGAATCCCACAGACTCACTCCCCTCTAAGAGAAGAAATTCCTCTTCGTTCATGGCTCAAATGGGTGACCACATTATTCTGAGATTATACCCTCTGGTCCTACACTCTCCGACATGAGGAGACAACGTTTCCTCACTGACTCTGTAAAGTCCCCCAAGAAGCTTATGTTTCAATAAAGTCACTTCCCATACTTTGAAATTCCAAAGAGTACAGGCCCAATCCACTCAATGTCTCCTCATAAGACAGTTTCTTCACAGTCTACTGAACCTCCTCTGGTCTGCCTCCAATGCTGATATGTCTTTCATTAAATAAGGGACCCAAAACTGCTCACAGTATTCTAGCAGTGGGGCTGTCCTTGTATAGTTTGAGCAAAACCTCCTTACATTTAGGGTCCATTCCCTTTGAAATAAAGGACAACATTCCAATTACCTTAACTATTACCCCTGAACTTGGATGTTAGCTTTTTGTGATTCATACACGAGGGACTCCCAGATCTCTCTTTGCTGAAGCTTTCTGCAGTCTTTATCCATTTAAATAATATTCAGCTCCTCCATTCTTCCTGCCAAAGGACATATCTTAACATGACCCTACGTTATATTCCATCTGCTAATGTTTACCCACTCACTTAACCTCTCTATACCCCTCTGCAGACTCTTTGTAACATCTTCACCGGTTATTTTCCCACCTATTTTAGTGTCACCCACAAACTTGGCTACACTTTCTTCATTCAAGATGTTAATATATGGTAAATTACCAGGTTTTTGTGGTGCTCCATTAGCTACAGGGTGCCAGCCTGATAAGGCACCCCTTATTCCAACACTATTTTCTGTTAGTTAGCCAATCCTCTATCCATGCTAATGTGCTACCTCAACAGCATGGACTATTATCTTATTAAGTAGTGTAATGCGCAGTGCCTTATTAAATGCCTTCTGAGAATCCAAATATATTAAACCTACTGCTTCCTCTTTATCTATCCTGCATGTTACTTCCTCAAAAATTCTAGTATTTTTGTCCGAATGATTTCCCCTTTGTGCTGACTCTGTTTGACATTATTTTGTATCTCTAAGTGCTCTACTATTACAGCTTTTATAATAGATTCTAACATATTCTCAATACCACACATTAAGCTAACTGATTTACAGTTGCCTGTCATATGACTGCTTTCCCTTTTCAATAAAGGCATCACAGTGGCAGTTTTCCAATCCCTCTGGGACTTTTTCACAATCTAAGGATTCCTGGAAAATTTAACAAGTCTACCCATTATCTCTGATGCCCCTCCTTTTAATATCCCAGAACGCAGCCCATCAGGTCAGAGATAGAATTGCCTGAGGGCAAGAAAGCATTCGAACTGCAGGAGGACACATATTTTTCTCATTTTGGACTACCAAACTGAAATTCAACATTGACCGTTCTATTCCTGAAGAAGGGCTTATGCCCAAAACGTCGATTCTCCTGCTCCCTGGATGCTGCCTGACCTGGCTGCGCTGTTCCAGCAACACATTTTCAGCTCTGATCTCCAGCATCTCCAGACCTCACTTTCTCCCCATTCTATGCTGAAAACCCAGGAGGCTTTGCAACTTTAAAAAGTACCATGTGCTACCTGTATCGTTGAGCTGTGCAATACAATGCTGTTTTATTAGAAGTGGTAGGAGCAGTATCAAGAACATTTTGAGCTGAGGAGTCTGCCCTCTGATTGGTTGAGGTTCACGTTGTTGAAAAGCTGTTAAATGCTCAGAGAGGAAGAAACGTCCAGATCCTGTAGTCGGAAAGCACTCATCCCTCTCTCTCTCTCTCTCTCTCTCTCCTCCTTGTGGGAAAAGGACAGAAAAAAGTAAAGAAACCTGAAAGAAAAGAATTCTAAAACAAGAGGAGACCTACGTCCACCTGATCATCCTCTGAATCAAAGAAAGACTGTCATCCTATGGAGAACAATGTGCCATCACTGTTAAGATCAAAAGGACTGAGAAAATGACTTTTCACTTTGTGGTTTGGACTTTGTTTCTTCAGGTATTTTGTTTATCCTGTCAATATTTTTTTCCACCTAGACTATACGCACTGAACCATTTGCCTCTTGGCTGTTTTAATCATGGCTGGGTGCACGTGTGACTTTGGTGTTCTGAATGGGTACTGTTTAATTTGCATAAATTTGTATTCTCCTTTTCACTGTTCTTGTGAAAGCAAAAGTGTGACAATAAATAGAGTTGGTTTACCTATAAAACCTGAAAAAATTGTTTTTCTTCTCAATACAGAGGCTACATGAGCAGGTCAGAGGCTAGGAATACTGCAGCAAGTAACTCACCTCCTGATTCCCCAAAGCCTGTCCACCATCTACAAGGCACAAGTCATAGAGATAAGAAAGTAGGAGGTGTAGGCCATTCGGCCCCTTTGAGTTTGCTTTTCCATTCGGTATGATCATGGATGATTCTCTCTCTCTCAACAACATATTCCCTCTTTTTCCTCATACCCTCCTGACGCATACAAAATGTAAAATGTTACCTCTTTCTTGAATATATTCAGTGTTTTGGTCTCCACGGCCTTCTGTGGTTGAGAATTCCACATGTTCACTAGCCTTTCAAGAAATCTTTCCCCATCAAAATTCAAAATGGTAGACCCTCCAATCCTAAACTGTGCCCCTGGTCTAGGGTCCCCAAGCAGAGAAAACTTCCTGCCTGCATGAAGTGTGTCCAATCCTGTTAGAATTTAATATACTTCAATCCAATCCCATCTGATCCTTCTAAACTCTCGCCAATACACCTCCATTCAAACAAATCTCTCTTCATAGGATAGTCCTGTCATCCCTGCTATCAGCCTAGCGACCATCTACTGCACTCCAACTATGGTAAGTACATCCTTCCTTGGGGAGGGAGACCAGCATTGCTCAGTATACTCCAGCTGTGATCTCACCAGTACCCTATATAACTGCAGCAAGCCATCCCTGCTTCTGAACTCAAACCCTCTTGCAATGAAGGTCAGTGTACCATTTCCCTTCCTCATTGCTTGCTGAACCCATCTGTCTACTTCCATTGGCTGGTGTACAAGGACACCCAGATCCCTTCGTACATTCACACTTCCCAATCTCTTACCATTTAAACAATATTCTACCTTCCTGTTTATCACACGAAAGTGTATAATTTCACATTTCTCCACATTGTACCTGCCATGTGTTTGAGGAGAAAGTGAGGACTGCAGATGCTGGAGATCAGAGCTGAAAATGTGTTGTTGGAAAAGCACAGCAGGTCAGGCAGCATCCAGGGAACAGGAGAATCGACGTTTCGGGCATAAGCCCTTCTTCCTGAATGATTTGTTATCACATAAATTTTACAGGGAGAAAAATAGGTGTCTAAATCACCTCGACGTCTGCTTACATCCACCTCACGACTCACCGGCCCAGCTCGTTTGGTTTTCTCCCCCAAGTCAGGAATGTGATGGGATACACCCCCCTTGCCTGGATGGGTTCAGCTCTGACAACTCCGGGACAAAGCGGTGCCCTTGATTGGCCGGGCCCGTCCTGGGACAGGGAGATGTGCCTGATGCCCGAGGGCTTGGGGAGACGGGGTAATCCAGGGTTTATATCCTGTTTGGCCTGAAGGGCTGTAGGGCTGAAAGTCGGGCTGTTAGAAAAAAACAGTCAGTGCTCTTGGAAGGACAGCTCTGATTTGATTTGTGCAGTCAGAGTCACTGACAGTGACCGAGCTGCTGCTCCCCACCTTCAGGCAGTGTTTTAGTAGCTCCAATTTCTTTGAAAAGACCCCAAAAGCATCAAGGGAGCTACCCACCGGCCAGTGACAGCAACTCTTATTGGCAGACTCCCAGCAACCAACCTGGGCCCCTACTTGGTTTAAAATCTGGTCTGAAAATTGCCAATGTCTGTGGAATCATGTTAGAGCCAATGGGATGCTGTGTTGGGGAAGCTGGGGGTATGATTATTATTATCACAAAATTAAACCTGCATTTCACAAAATGCTCTCTTAAATTTAAACCAGCCCCTTAATAGTCATCTAAATTTTCATCATGCACAATTCTAATGATACAAGGGGCAGAATCTCTGAGGGGCCAGAACAGCGTGGACTTATGGCAGAAAATGTAGCAGAATCACATCGGGGTCTGGCAAGGTCTATCCTGAAGTCAGGAACAACTTGAAGAGAATGAAGAGAACAAAGAACAGTATAGCACAGGAACATTCCTGAAGAAGGGCTTTTGCCCGAAACGAAGATTCTCCTGCTCCTCGGATGCTGCCTGACCTGCTGCGCTTTTCCAGCACCACACTCTCGACTCTGATCTCCAGCATCTGCAGTCCTCACTTTTGCCTAGCACAGGAACTGGCCCGTCAGCCCACCAATTCTGATGCCTTTCTAAACTAAAGATTTTTTACCTCCACGTGCTCCACATTTCTCTATTCCCTGCCTATTCATGTATGTCAAAATGCCTGTTAAATGTTGTATCTGCTCCTTGGATGCTGCCTGACCTGCTGTGCTTTACCAGCAACACAATCTCAACTCTGACCTCCAGCATCTGCAGACCTCACTGTCTCCCAGTACCGTCTCCACCACCTCCTTTGACAGGCACTTACTACCCTCTGTGTAAAAAAACATGCCTCACACATCTCCTTTAAACTTTTCCGTTTTTACCCAGTAGTAGTTGACATTTCCATTCTGTGAAAAAAATCCATCCTATCTGCACCTCATAGTTTTGTAAACTTCAATCAGGTCGCCCCCTCAGCTTCTGACATTCAAATGAAAACAAACCAAGTTTATCCAATCTCTCCTCATAAGGTAATACCCTCCATCCTGGTAAACCTTATCAGGGCCCTTTCCAAAGTCTCCACATCCTTCTGGTAGTATAATGACCAGAACTGTATGCAATATTCCAAATGTGGCCTAATTAAAGTTCTATAAAGCTGCAATTATAATAACTTGCCAATTTTTATACTCTATGCCCCAACCAATTCTGTGTCCTACGATCCTGCTCGACAGCTACCTGATGAAGGAGTCGCGCTCCGAAAGCTAGTATTTCCAAATAAACCCGTTGGACTATAACCTGGTGTTGTGTGATTTTTAAATTTGTCCACCCCAGTCCAATATTAGCCCCTCCACATCATGACAACCAATGAAGTCAAGCATGCTACATTCCTTCTTGACCATCTTATCCTTTGGTTTTGCTACTTCCAGGGAACTGTGGACCTGTACACCCACATCCCTCAGCCTGTTGATACTATGAATGGTTTTGTCATTTACTGTACGCTTCCCTCCTGCATTAGATGTTGCACAATGCATCGCCTCACATTTGTCCGGATTGAACTCCACCTGCGATTTCTCTGCCCAAGTCTCCAGTCTATCTGTATCCTTTAGCAATCCTCCTCACTATCCACAGCTCCCTCAGACTTCGTGTCATCTGCAAACGTACAAATCAGACACCTGCATTCTCCTCCAGACTACTTATCTATACTACAATCAACAGGAGTACCAGCACTGATTCCTGCAGAACAACACTGGCCACAGATCTCCAGTTTGAAACACTCCCTTCACCCCTCTCTCTGTCAATGACCTAGCCAGTTCTGTATCCACCTTACCAGCTCACTGTGGATCTCATGTGAGGTCACCTTCCGTATCAGCCTGCCAAGAGGGACCTTGTCAAAGGCCTTGCTAAAGTCCATGTAGACAACAGCCACTTTCCTGCTATCATCAACTCATTACAACTTGTAGCTAAGTTCTGGGCGTTGAGATGAAATTCACACTAGGCAGGGATGAGAAGGATTACTGCTTCTTAATGACCTGATTAATTGCAGATCCTGCCTCATTAATACACCCAGCCACCTCTGCTGACTCCTCAGAGGGGAATACTGAGGGGCCTCTGGATGGTTCCTCCTTGGGCTGGGTACTTCTTGCCCTATCTCCTTGTGAGACAGGGCCATGTGCCAAGCTCCCAATTCCCTTTCACCATGCTCTTTGGTCCTGAGGACCAATGGCTGGTGCAATGAAGAGGGCACCTCTCCAGCAGACCCTGGGCCATAAACCTGGATTTCTACAGTAATGCCTATGGATGAGGAACCTGATGTCAGGTACCATTCCACACACCCCCAAAAAGATTCTGACGGGCTTTGAGAGGGCAGATGCTAAGATATTGCCTCTGGTATCTGGAGAAACTAAAATACAGGGGCACAGTCTCAGGACAAGGGACTGATAAGTTGGAAGGTTTTTGTTTGTCTATATGTATCATTTTAAAGTGAAAGTGACAGCCTCTCTCTTCCTCTCGTCTTGGTTCACTCCACTGAAATCGTTACCAGACTTGGTTCGACTAATCCTCTTGAGGGATTTGAACACATTTCTAGTGATGGACAAATCATTCAGATGATTTTCAAGGACCCATTCTGATACATGGTTCTTAAGAGCAGGAGAGGACTGGTTTCCATTCCCTGCATGTTTGGTGTGGGTCACCTTCTTCAGGTTGGGTTCTATCTTCAACCAGCTTTATCACAAACTCTAAGTGCCTGCACTGCAGCTGTTATTCAATAGCATTTAGTTAGCATCCATTTCCTTTTGCAGGGCACGCCTTTGTACCTGATGGTCAACATGTGTGGTCTGCTGTGTGTGGACTTGTCTTAGACTGCAATGTACCTTCACAACAACACATCTGTTGATCTCGGAGTTGCCAATAATGATGCAATGTTCAAAGCTTTTCACATCTCCTCATGTACTGAGGCAGTCCATGTTCAAAAGCAACAAGACCTCAATAAAATCCAGGCTTGGGCTGACAAGTGGCAAGTAACATACATGCTGCACAAATGCCAGGCAAACACCATCTCCAATAAGAGACAATCTAACCACTTCAATAGGGTTACCATCTTTGAATCCCATATTATCAATATCTTTGGAGTTACCATTGACCAGAAACTCAACTGGACCCACCACATAAACACGATGGCTACCAGAGCAGGTCAGAGACTGGGAATACTGCAGTCCTGACTCTCTAAAGACAGGTCAGAGGCTGGGAATACTGTAGTGAGCAACTCACCTCCTGACTCCCCAAAGCCTGTCCACCATCTACAAGGCACAAGTCAGGAGGGTGATGGAATACTCCCCAGTTACCTGGATGGGGGCAGCTCCAACGATACTCCAGAAGCTTGACACCATCCAGGACAAAGCAGCCCAGCATCATATCCACAAGCATCCACTCCCTCCACCACTGATGCTCAGTAGAAGCAGTGTGTACCATCTACAAGATGCACCACAGGAATTCCCCAAAGATCCTTAGACAGTACTTTCCAAACCCATGACTACTTCCACCTAGAAGGACAAGGGCAGTAGATACATGGGAACACTGTAGTGATTGTTACAAGGTCAGCCCGATGAACATCACAAAAAATGAGCTCCCTGACTGGGGCTGTTAATTGGTCCAATCAGGGAGCCCTGCCTGACAGGTAAGAACAGGAGTGTCAGACATATTGTTCACTCTGAGAGCTGCCTCTGAGGGAGCTGGATCAGTGCCAAGTTCTCTCCATGTGCAAATAAAGGGTGACTTGGTGACAGGATACTAGCTTCGGTGAAGTTATTCCAAACACTCCCTGAGAGTTCCCCTCCAACCCACTCACCACCCTGAATTGGAAATATGTCACTTTTCATTCGGTGTCACTGGGTCAAAATCCAGGAATTCCATCCATAAGGGCATTGTGGATCAACATGGACTGCAGAGGTTCAGGAAGGCAGCTCATGCCCACCTTTGAGAGTAATTAAGGATGGGAAATAGATGATGGCGCAGCCAGCAATGTCCATGACTCATAAGAGATCAAAAACAAAGGTACGTGTAACCCTAAACGTGCCTCTGAATTGAAAAATTGAGACCAGCTCCTAATGTGACAAAAGCCCTAAGTGTCCATTTATTAATGGAAAAACGAAACACCAAGTCAAGGAATAAATGAGTATTTTGGCTCCACAATAATGGGGCTATCTTTACACACCACTTTAACCCATAGTCCATGGATCCACAGTAAGATAGACCAGCAACACGACATCCCAAGATTAAAGCCAATAAAATGTGCACAAAGAAAAATATCTACAAAATACAGTGAGTTGTGAATATTTGCCAATATTTGCCAAGAAATTAAAAAGAGTGAAGCCATCAAAATACAACAAAAGCCCAAAAATGTAGAATGAACCACATAAAACATAACAAGTCCTGCAAAATATAATAATATAATAAACATAAGAATGTGACAAAGATGTAAGAAATCAAAGATAACTCTAAATACCTCAACCTTTCAAAAGAGTCCAATGTTAAATTCAACAAGATGTATGAAACACAACGCAAAATGATTGACGGAATTGTATAACCGTTACCAAATGGTTACAACAGAAATCAAATGCTAGAAAATAAACAAATCCAACAATCGACGAACAAAACCTGCCAAAATATCACCAAGTCAAAGAAATGAACCCTACCTGAGGAAATAGAGTAGCCATCCCCAAGAGAGATCATAAACCTTTAAAAATATGACTGCCAGTGAAATAAGAGGAAGGCAGTAAGATGGTGATGGAGTAGGGGCTCTGAGGCCCAGGCTTGTCTGCTCCATCCACTTTCCGTTCTCTATTTCTTTTCCTCCATTTTCTCATTTTTTTGCTCTTTATCCCCTCTTTTATCTCACTTCCCTCTTGTTTAAGAGCAAGGTTGCAGCGATGATAATGACAGCAGCAAGTGGGCCCAGTGCAGACTTGAGTGGGCGCGGGCGCTATCTCATGGTAGTGTCGGAGATGAGTTAGGGGTCCTGGTAGCTTTGGTACTGACGAGGGGGTTCTAGTGCAGATTCAAGGAAACGGTGACGGAGGGGAGTTTGGACCCAGTACCAGACCCAGAGGCATCAGCAGCGGTTACACTGGCGAGGTGGGCCTGAAACAGACTCATCTCAGTGGCAGCGGAGTAGAGTTTGGATCAGTGCGGTACCTGGCAGAACCAGTGAAGTCTGCATTGGCAAGGTCGATTGAGGACTCATGGTGGTAAGAGCATTGGGGGAGGCATGGAGGAGGTGTAGTCACCTAATGAGAGCTTGCTGAGCACACTATAGTTTTCTCATCTTTCAAATTACCTCATCAAAAACTTATATTAAAACATTTTGAAACATGAATGACCAGATTCAGGGCATGGTATATGCAATAGGCAAACAGAGTTTTCTTTTTTATTTTCGAAACAAAAACTCTTTAAAATGTACAACTACTATAAAATACCACATTCAAAAATAAAAATACGAACAAATTAAAATCACCAAAAACAAAACAAACAAGTGTAATCTAACATATCGTAAAAATATTTATTTTTTAAAAAATTGAAAGCAACACAATTGATAAAATAGAACTTGAGCATTGCTTGAAAATATTTTAAAACTTGTCAATGCTCTTCCAGTTAGCAGGATAATTTGAAAGAATCCTAAATCAGTATTCTTATCCATAGTCCTGATGCGTGCAGGTTAAACAAAAACTTTTACAATGTCTATCTTTTCACAATAAGACTAATTCAACAAAATACACCTGACCAGACATGGTGCTCCCAACCAGATACTGTTCCCCCGACTGGGCACTGTCCCCATGGCCAGACACCATCCCCATGACCAGGCACCATCCACATGGCCAGACACCAGCCCCATGACCGGGCACTGTCCACCCCAACCGGGCACCATGCCCTTGACTGGGCACTATCCCCCCTGACTGGGCACCATGCTCCTGACTGGGCACTGTCCCCCCTGACCGGGCACCATGCCCCTGACCGGACACCATGCCCAAGACCAGGCACCATGCCCCTGACTCGGCATTATGCCCCTGGCCAGGCACTATGCCCCTGACTGGGCACCATGCCCCTTGACCGGTCACCATGCCCCGACTAGGCACTGTCCCCCTGATTGGGCACAATGCCCCTGACTGGGCACCATGCCACAACTTGGCACTGTCCCCCCTGACCGGGCATCATGTCGCTGACTGGGCACCCTGCCCCTGACTGGGCACTGTCCCCCCTGACTGGGCACCATACCCTAGACCGGGCACCATGCCCTTGACTGGGCACTGTGCACCCGACTGGACACCATGTCCCTGGCCGGGCACCATGCCCCTGACTGGGGCACTGTCCCCCCTGACTGGGCACCATGCCCTTGACTGGGCACTTTCCCCCCTGACCGGGCACCATGCCCCAGACAGGGCACCATGCCCCTGACTAGGCATCATCACCTTGTCCAGGCACTTTCCCCACAACCAGGCACCATGCCCCTGACTGAACACTGTCTCCCTGACCGGGCACAGTCCCTCCCGACCAAGCACCGATCCCCCCAACCAGGCACTATCCCCCCCCCGACCGGTCACCATCCCCCCCAACCAGGCACAGTCACATCGACCTGACACCGTTACCCCGACCTGACAATGGTCCTGTGGTATTACCGCTAGGCTATTCAAATTCTTGGACCTGGGTTCAAATCCTGTCCTGGCACAGTTTGAGTTCACAGCTGGAACTTAATCAAAGAATCTGGAATTAAGGGTCTAATGTTGACCATGAAACCACTGTCAAATTTTTGGGAAACCCATCTGGTTCACTACTGTCCTGGCTTGGTCTGGCCTCTGTGTGACTCCAAACCTGCAACGATGGTGGACTCCCACCTGCTCTCTGGGCAATTAGAGATGGGCAATTAATGTTGCCTTAGCCCACATCCTCTTGAGTGAAAAAACTCAAATCAGACGCATCACTCCCAAACTAGGCACATTATTCCCAACTGGACACAATATACATCGTGTATATTCAGAAACTATTCAGTCCCTCAAACCTGCTACATGGGAACAGAAAGGATTATTCATCCCCTCAACTCTGTTGCAGAAGAATGGAAAAAAAGGGTCATCATCCTCAATCCTATATCTGCCACTTTGTTCCATATTCCCCAGGGTCCTGAACCAGCCAAAATAAAGAGATTTCTGCCAATGGGGGTAGCTGGCAGGAGGGTGACAAAGACTCTACATTCTCAGGAGAACCGAACAAAAGTTTCACATCTTTTTATTTGTTCATTCTTGAATGGCATGTGGGCATCGCTGGCGCAGCCAGTGTTTATTATTTATTTATTTATTGCCCAGCACCAGCTGCCCGAGCGAAGGTGGGGGTGAACCAAAGCCCCAGCTTCTGCACACGCTCTGTAATCTTTTCCCCAGACCATGACTTTTGCACCTCTTCATCCTTTCAAACACCTCAACGAGTTTAAAAGGAGTTGCTGAGTATTGAGCTTGGGTAGTGACCATACGCATACCCTTATCGGAATATCTCTGGGCACACAGCAGGTGCACCAATTTGCTTTGGCCCCAGCCTTGTTAGCCAAGACATGGGTACAATTCCCTTACTCTGCTCCTTTAAAATAATTCCACAGGCTCTTATACATTCACCTAAGAAGACAGATGAAACCTTAGTTTAACATCAAATCCAAACAACAAAACCTGCTGACAGTGCAGCACTCCCTCAACACTGCACTGGAACGGAGAGGTTTGTATTCAAGCCTCTGGAGTGAATTAACAAACCCACCAGCCTCTCACTCAGTTGATGATCCACCACTGGCAACTTAGATCATGTTCTCCAATTCCATGACTGTTTGTATCTACACATCTTGCGTTCAGCATGTACACGGGCAGACGTTGATTTTAGATTGCATGAGTTTGTGCTTACTTGGACAAATTGCCAGTCAAATAGCCAGAACTGTACTGGAAACAAAAAATGCTGGAGATCACAGCAGGTCAAGCAGCATCCGTGGAGAGAGCGAGCATGCTAACATTTCAAGTCTAGATGATCTTCATCAGAGCAGATGTCAACTCTGAAGAAGAGCCACCTACACTTGTCATGTTAGCCTGCTCTCCCCCTATGGATGCTGCCTGGCTCTCTGTGACCTCAAGCAGTTTTTAGTTTTCAGTACAGATTCCAGCACAAAAGTCATTTGCTCCTAGCTAGAACTGCAAGAAAGACTTTTTTTGTTTTCACAACCTCTAATCTTCCTCAAAGGCTTTGCAGCCAATTCAGAACTTATTTAGTCACTAATGAGTTTTGAGAAGATTTGTAGCTCAAGATGAATGCTGGATGTAAGTTTGCTCACTGAGCTGGAAGGATTGTTTTCAGACGTTTCGTCACCATACTAGGTGACATCTTCAGTGAGCCTCCGGATGAAGCCCTGGTGGTGTAGCCCACTTTTTATTTATATTTCACATTTCACATAAATAGAAAATGGGCAACACCACCAGGGCTCCATTTGGAGGCTCACTGAAGACGTTATCTAATACGGTGATGAAACTTCTGAAGACAAACCTTTCACCTCAGTTAGTCACTAATGTAATAAAGTAAACCAACAAATAATTTGTGCACAGCGTCAAATCTCCTTCCTACATCTATTCTCTAAGGGGAACAGTCCCAGCTTCTCTGGTCTATCCACATAACTGAAGTTCCTCATTCCTGGAGTCAATTATGTAAACAAAACACATCTGTATCCTTTCCAATGCCTTGACATCATTCCAAAAATGTATTGCCCAAGATTGAAATCATTGCATAGAAAATATAGAAACATAGAAAATAGGTGTGGGAGTAGGTGATTCGGCCCTTTGAGCTTAGCCCACCATGCAATCTCAGTATCCCATTCTGGCCCTCTCCCCATACCCCTTGATCCCTTTAGTTGCAAGGTCCATGTCCAGCTCCCTCTTGAAAATATCTAATAAACTGGCCCCAAAAAATTTCCTGTGGGAGAGAATTCCACTGGTTTGCAACTCTCTGAGGGAAGAAATTCTTCCCCATCTCAGTCCTGGATGGGAATTACCGCTTCTTCTCAGACTGTGGTCCCTCGTTCTGGACTTCCCCAGCATCGGGAACATTCTTCCCACATCTAGCCTGTCCAGGGCCATCAGGATTTTACATGTTTCTATGAGATCCCCCCTTTCCAATCTTTCCTCATATCTCAGTTAAGTTTCAGTCAATGTTTATTTAATGCAGGCTTTGTGCCTGAAATTGTCTGAAAATGATGTTTGAAGGCTGGATAGTCTGGAACCAGAGAGCAGTGTAAGGAGCAGGACATTAAGACTGAGATGAAGAGGAAATTCTTCTCCCAAGGGATTGTAGAGTCTTTAATTCTTAGCCCCAGTGGAAGTTCAGTCATTGAGTATGTATGACACAGAGACTTCTGCATTGTGAAGATATGGTGATAGCCTATGGAGAGTGGTGCTAAGCTACAAGCCTGGAAGGTATCTTAATGAGATGTGGAATCACTGTCTTCCGGCTGCTCTCTTTGCTCTGGGAACAGACTGGATGTACCAGAGTGAGCAGCCACCCCACCTCCATCCCCGCCCCAGTACCTGGGTCTCGGAGAGATTGAGCTGCCTGGCCAAGTCGGTGCGCTCCCTGCCCACCACGTACTGACAGCGCTGAAACTCCAGCTCCAGGCGGTAAAGCTGCTCCGCCGTGAAGGAGGTCCGTGTCCGCTTTGGCCGGTCCAGGTCCAAGCCCCTCGGCAGAACGATCTCACGGATGGTCCCTTTAGCATCTAGCGAGAAAGATGGGTTAACACAGTAATGTGGAAAGTATCAATCTCTCTCTCTCTTCTTCGCGAACACCATAGAACCCCGACAGTGTGGAAGCAGGCCATTCGGCCCAGCAGGTCCACACTGTCCCTCCAAAGAGATGCGTCACCCAGACACATCCCGTGGCCAATCACCTAACCTCTTTGGATTGTGGGAGGAAACTGGAGCAAACCCACACAGACACGGGGAGAATGTGCAAACTCCACACAGACAGTCGCCCAAGGCTGGAATCGAACCCAGGTTCCTGGGGCTGTGAGGCAGCAGGGCTAACCACTGAGCCACCGTGCTGTCACCCATTGGCTCTTCTCTCGTTCTATTTTAATCAAAATTCAAAGCTTTATTTCATATTTAAAGTTTCTACTTTTATTTAATGCAACTTTTTTCTTTCTCTCTTCAATGATTCTATATTCTATCCGTCTTCACATTATCTGTTCACGCTTGAATTCTCAATTTCTTTATTTTTCGCTCTTTCCTTCCATATTTCACATCGCAATTTATTTTTCTTGTACAAAAAAATTAATCTATTTCTTTCCTCCAGCTTGCTCGACCACAGAAAAATTCCAAAACTTTCTGAACAAACCCGAGTCCCAATTTGTGTCAGAAAAGCGATGGGGGGAGAGAGAGAAAAGGAGATGGAACAGGAGAGAGCGATAAGGAGAGGCAGAATGGCAGAGAGAGAGAGGAATAAGAGTGAATGAGAGAGAAACAGAGAGGTAGAATGGGAGAGAGAGAAAGAGATGGAGTGAGAGAGAAATATACAGACAGAATGAGAGAGAGAGATGGAATGAGAGTTAAATAAAGAGGCAGGTTGGGTGGGGGTCTGGGGAAAGATTGATGGAATGAGAGACAGGAATAAAGGGCATAGAGTCATAGAGATGTACAGCATGGAAACAGACCCAATCTAGTCCCACCTGCCAGCACCATATCCCTCCAAACCCTTCCTATTCATATACCCATCCAGATGAGCATGAGAAAGTAGTAAATGTCAGTGACCCACAAGCCATGAGTGAATACAATTCTTTTAAAGTGTAGAGGTAGAGACACAGTATGAGAAATAGTAATAAAAAGATAGAATAGAGAGAGATAGGATGGTCCGAGAAATAAAGAGACGGACAGACAGAATTACTAGAGGTGCAGAGATGAAATAGATAGACTGAGAGGGATGTAGGGTGGAGAGGCAGAGTCAGGGTGGAGGGAAGGATAGAGAGCTAGACAGCGACTCTGAGATAGGCACATGGAGGTTAGTGCAATAAAGGGTATGTCGGTCAGTCTGACCTTAGGGTAGGATAAAAGGCCGGCACAACGTCGAGTGCCGAAGAACTGTGCCAGGTTCTGTGTGCTAACAGAGAGACAGCTAGAATCCAGCGAGAAAGAGTCAAAATGGAGAGGTGCTGAGCCAGGATAGAGAAACAGAACGGAGTGGAGAACAGAAAGGATGGAGACAGAGAGAGTGAGGAGAAATGATAGAGAGAGAATGAAATGGAGACAGTGCAGAAGAATGCAAAATGTGAAAAAAGATAGAGAGAGAGAAAGGGAGGAAGTGTGAGAGAGGTATAAAGAGGAAAAGATGCAAAATAGAGGGGAGGACAGAGAACGATGGAGGTGTAATGTGGGGAAAGTGAGATTCTCCGAGGGGAGGGGAGGTAGAGCCAGAGAGAGAGAAAGAGAGAGCCCCTGGGGTGCAGAGAGTAGCGGGCCGTCAGTACCCACTGCTCAGCTCGGTGAAGGGCGGAGTACATGAAACTGAACGGAGCAATTCTCACCAGGTTCAGGAACAGATCCCTGTCCTAGACCTGACAGCCGGCCAGGCACACCCTGTGTGTGTGTGTGTGTGTGAGACGTTTCGTGTGTGCTTGTCTGTGAAGTGTTTGCGTGTGTATGGGTGTGTGGGTTTGTGTGTGTATGTGTGTGTGTGTGTGTGTGCGCGCGTTAACAACGAGCAGGAGACACGGAGTGAAAGAGCATCAGACCAATGTCCAGCAGAAGTTGAAAATGGGGTTGGGGAGCAGACCTGGAGTGGGTAGTCCCCTTAAACCAATTATCAAACTACCCCAGGATGGCCCTTGGAGACACCATGGGGACTGCAAAACACCAGTCATTCCTTCCCTTGCTGCTGATGTAGCCGAGAGTGTTGATATGTGCGCTGTTGTCGGTGCCCATTTCCCGATCGAGTCAATATTACAGCGGGGTTTGACCCAGGACTTGGAGGAGCCGGTATTGGACCGGGGTGGACAGAGTTAAAATTCAAACAACACCAGGTTATAGTCCAACAGGTTTATTTGGAAGCACTAGCTTTCGGAGCACTGCTCCTTCATCAAGTGATTGTGTGATGAAGGAGCGTCGGTCCGAAAGCTAGTGCTCCCAAATAAACCTGTTGGACTATAACCTGGTGTTGTGTGATTTTTAACTGTATCAAGGAGAGCTCACACACTCAGCACACTCTGTCTGCTGGTCAAAGTGACTGCACGTAGGGTTTGGAGAAGCTGGGAGCCTGAACTGCTGTGCTCTTCCAGCACCACTAATCCAAAACCTGGTTTCCAGCATCTGCAGTCATTGTTTTTACCTCGCCCTTATACTCAATCCGAAGGCAGATGACTGTTCCTATGTGACATGGTTAGAATCACAGGATTATAACGGTGCACAGAGAGATCGTTCGGCCAATCGGCTCTGCGCTAGCAAATAACTAAATAAATTAAACCGAAAGATCTGCGGGTGCTGTAAATCTGAGGAAGGGTCACTCGACTCGAAACGTTAACTCTGATTTCTCTCCACAGGTGCTGCCAAACCTGCTGAGCTTTTCCAGCCATTTCTGTTTTCGTCACAAAATGAATCGGTTTGACTTTGAGCCATTGAGCGGTCTCCCAGTCTGCTCATTGTAACTGTGTTTTAAATGTCTCTGTGGGGAAAGGGGAGGGGGAGCAGGAGTAGAGAGGGAGGGAGGGAGGGAGGAGGTGGTTTCTGGATTTTTCGACACCCAGTCAGAAGGTCGGGCAAGTCAACGGAAAGCAAGTTGAAAGACCGCTCGGCGTTACTGAGCTCCGGCCTTCAGGTGAGAGAACTTGGAGCTGGCCAGAGGGAGAGAATGACAGCATCTTATTGAACTCAACTGTCTCCCTGAAATCATCGAGATTCGGAATACTGACTGTTTTATCTGATGGCAAACTGTATCTTGTCCCCTATAAACAGGACACACGGAATTTCTCATCTCTGCCTATCAGAACCTTTGGACGGTTTTAAGCTGGCTGCTTTACATTTTAAATTCCTAGTCTTTCATTTATTTAAAGGTAGTGACGCCGCGTTTTTGCTAAAGGTGCAAGATAACAGGAAATATTTTCGGTGCAAATATATTTGATTTAACATTACAAATGACAGTGCCATTCAAGTAAATAGTAAAGAGAGTCATAGAGTCTTATAGCACGGAAACAGACCCTTCGGTCCAACCAGTCCATGCCCAAATATAAGCCCAAACTAAACTAGTCCCACTGGCCTGCTCCTGGCCCAGATCCCTCCAAACATTTTCTATTCATGTATCCATCCAACTGTACCTGATTCCACCACTTCCTCGGGAAATTCATTCCACACGCGAAACAAGAGGTAAAACAATTGCATCTTTTTTTTTAAAATCTCTCTCCTCTCACCTTGAAAATGTGTCCGCCACTCTTGAAATTCACAATTTTAGGGAAAAGACAACTCCCATTAACTCCATCAGTATACCTCATTATTTCATAAACTTCTATCAGGTCGCCTCTCAATCTCCTACGCTCCAAAAAAAAAGCCCCAGCCTTTCTTTACAACTCAAACCATCCACACCCGGCAACGTCCTGGTAAATCTCTTCTGAACCCCTCTCCACTTTAATAATCTCCTTCCTATAAAGGAGTGACCAAAACTGGGCACAGTATTCCAGAATAGGCCTCACCGATGTCCTGTACAATCTCAACATAACGGCCCAACTCCTATACTCAAAGTTTAACAATACAGAAAGGATGGTGGGGAATAGACAAAGAGTAGGGTGGGCAGACAAACATATTCACACACACTCTCACTCACACACACATTCACACACACACACGCATTCACACACACACACACTCACACACATTCACACACACACGCATTCACACACACACACACACACTCACTCACACACACACATATTCACACACACACTCTCACTCACACATGGTGAGAAGTTGCGTTTTTAATTTTAAAAAAATTTAGAGAGATGGATCTGAAATTTGAGACGTGATTTTTTTCCCCAGGGTCCGGAGGTGGGGTGAGGGAGGGAGGGAGAGAGGGGCAGGTTATTTTATTTAAAATATCTTTAGGCTATAAATATCTAGAGCAGCCTGTCATCTCTCTCTCTATCTTAAAGCTGCTCTCCAGTTAAGGCAGGGATGAACAGGGACTTACTGACCTGTGTTTGACCTCCGTCTAGCCTCCAGTTTAAACTTCGACAGACCAAGGATTGTACAGAGTGTGTGTGCGCGCGAGTGTGTATGAGTCTGTGTGTGTGTCTGCTTGTGTG
>NC_057710.1:3606703-3612749 GCF_004010195.1 Chiloscyllium plagiosum
TCTCTCCTCACGGTTTGCCTGTTTCTCTGTGTTAGACTACAGGCACTGTCTCTCTCTGCACGATTCGCCTGTTTCTCTGTGTTCTGCTACAGGCACCGCCTCTCTCTGCCCAATTCTCCTTTTTCTCGGTGTTCTACTACAGGCACTGTCTCTCTGCATGGTTCGCCTGTTTCTCTGTGTTGTACTACAGGCACTGCCTCTCTCTGTACAGTTTGCCTGATTCTCTGTGTTCCACTACAGGCATTGTCTCTTGTTTCTCTCTGTTCTACAACTGGCACTGCCTCTCTCTGTACAGTTTGCCTGTTTCTCTGTGTTCTGCAACAGGCACTGCCTCTCTCTGCATGGTTCACCTGTTTCTCTGTATTCTACAACAGGCACTGCCCCTCTCTGCATTGTTCACCTGTTTCTCTGTGTTCTACTACAGACACTGCCTCTCTCTGCATGATTCACATGTTTCTCTGTGTTCTACTACAGGCACTGCCGCTCTCTGCATTGTTTGCCTGTTTCTCTGTGTTCTCCTACAGGCACTGTCTCTCTCTGCATGGTTCGCCTGTTTCTCTGTGTTCTCCTACTGACTCTGCCTCTCTCTGCATGGTTCGTCTGTTTCTCTGTGTTCTACTACAGGTACTGCCTCTCTCTGCATGGTCTGCCTGTTTCTCTGTGTTCTACTACAGGCACTGTCTCTCTGCATGGTTCGCCTGTTTCTCTGTGTTCTACTACAGGTACTGCCTCTCTCTGCACAGTTTGCCTGTTTCTCTGTGTTCTACTACAGGCACTGTCTCTCTCTGCATGTTTCCCCTGTTTCTCTGTGTTCTACTACAGGTACTGCCTCTCTCTGCATGGTTTGCCTGTTTCTCTGTGTTCTACTACAGGCATTGCCTCTCTCTGCACAGTTTGCCTGTTTCTCTGTGTTCTACTACAGGCACTGCCTCTCTCTGCATGGTTCACCTGTTTCTCTGTGTTCTACTACAGGCACTGCCTCTCTCTGCATGGTTCACCTGTTTCTCTGTGTTCTACTACAGGCATTGCCTCTCTCTGCACAGTTTGCCTGTTTCTCTGTGTTCTACCACAGGTACTGTCTCTCTCTGCATGGTTCGCCTGATTCTCTGTGTTCGACTGCAGGTATTGCCTCTCTCTGCATGTTTTGCCTGTTTCTCTGTGTTCTACTACAGGTACTGTCTGTCTCTGCCCAGTTCACCTGTTTCTCTATGTTCTACTACAGGTACTGCCTCTCTCTGCACAGTTTGCCTGATTCTCTGTGTTCCACTACAGGCATTGTCTCTCTCCTCACAGTTTGCCTGTTTCTCTGGGTTCGACTACAGACACTGTTTCTCTCTGCATGATTCGCCTGTTTCTCTGTGTTCTGCTACAGGCACCGCCTCTCTCTGCCCAATTCTCCCTTTTCTCTGTGTTTTACTACAGGCACTGTCTCTCTCTGCATGGTTCGCCTGTTTCTCTGTGTTCTACTACAGGTACTTTCTCTCGCTGCATAGTTCACCTGTTTTTCTGTGTTCTACTACAGGCATTGCCTCTCTCTGCACAGTTTGCCTGATTCTCTGTGTTCTACTACATGCACTGTCTCTCGCTGCATGGTTCACCTGTTTCTCTGTGTTCTACTGCAGGCACTGCCCCACTCTGTAATGTTCACCTGTTTCTCTGTGTTCTACTACAGGCACTGCCTCTCTCTGCATGGTTTGCCTGTTTCTCTGTGTTCTACTACAGGCACTGACTCTCGCTGCATGGTTCACCTGTTTCTCTGTGTTCTACTACAGGCACTGCCTCTCTCTGCATGGTTTGCCTGTTTCTCTGTGTTCTACTACAGGCACTGACTCTCTCTGCATGGTTCACCTGTTTCTCTGTGTTCTACTACAGATACTGCCTCTCTCTGCATGGTTCGTGTGTTTCTCTGTGTTCTACTACAGGCATTGCCTCTCTCTGCACATTTCCGCCTTTTCTCTGTTTTCTACTACAGGCACTGCCTCTTTCTGCCCAGTTCACCTGTTTCTCTATGTTCTACTACAGGCATTGCCTCTCTCTGCACAGTTTGCCTGTTTCTCTGTGTTCTCCTACAGGCACTGCCTCTCTCTGCACAGTTTGCCTGTATCTCTGTGTTCTGCTACATGCACTGTCTCTCGCTGCATGGTTCACCTGTTTCTCTGTGTTCTACTATAGGCACTGCACCACTCTGTGATGTTCACCTGTTTCTCTGTGTTCTACTACAGGCACTGCCTCTCTCTGCATGGTTCACCTGTTTCTCTGTGTTCTACTACAGGTACTGCCTCTCTCTGCCCAGTTCACCTGTTTCTCTGTGTTGTGCTACAGGCATTGCCTCTCTCTCTGCACAGTTTGCCTGTATCTCTGTGTTCTACTACAGGCACTGCCTCTCTCTGCACGGTTCACCTGATTCTTTGTGTTCCACTACAGACACTGTCTCTCGCTGCATGGTTCACCTGTTTCTCTGTGTTCTACTACAGGCACTGCCCCACTCCGTAATGTTCACCTGTTTCTCTGTGTTGTGCTACAGGCACTGCCTCTCTCTGCATGGTTTGCCTGTTTCTCTGTGTTCTACTACAGGCACTGACTCTCTATGCATGGTTCACCTGTTTTTCTGTGTTCTACTACAGGCACTGACTCTCTCTGTATGGTTCGCCTGTTTCTCTGTGTTCTACTACAGGTACTGCCTCTCTCTGCCCAGTTCACCTGTTTTTCTGTGTTGTGCTACAGGCACTGCCTCTCTCTGAATGGTTTTCCTGTTTCTCTGTGTTCTACTACAGGCACTGCCTCTCTCTGCCCAGTTCACCTGTTTCTCTGTGTTCTACTACAGGCATTGCCTCTCTCTGCACAGTTTGCCTGATTCTCTGTGTTCCACTACAGGCATTGTCTCTCTCCTCACAGTTTGCCTGTTTCTCTGTTCGACTACAGGCACTGTCTCTCTCTGCATGATTCGCCTGTTTCTCTGTGTTCTGCTACAGGCACCGCCTCTCGCTGCCCAATTCTCCCTTTTCTCTGTGTTCTACTACAGGCACTGACTCTCTCTGCATGGTTCGCCTGTTTTTCTGTGTTCTACTACAGGTACTGCCTCTCTCTGCATAGTTCACCTGTTTTTCTGTGTTCTACTACAGACACTGCCTCTCTCTGCACAGTTTGCCTGTTTCTCTGTGTTCTACTACAGGCATTGCCTCTCTCTGCACAGTTTGCCTTTTTCTCTGTGTTTCACTACAGTCACTGACTCTCTCTGCATAGTTCATCTGTTTCTCTGTGTTCTACAACTGGCATTGGCTCTCTCTGCATGGTTCGCCTGTTTCTCTGTGTTCTACTACAGGCATTGCCTCTCTCTGCGCGGATTGCCTGTTTCTCTGCCTTCGACGACAGGCACTGCCTCTCTCTGCATGGTTCATCTGGTTCTCTGTGTTCTACTACAGGCACTGACTCTCTCTGTATGGTTCGCCTGTTTCTCTGTGTTCTACTACAGGTATTACCTCTCTCTGCCCAGTTCACCTGTTTTTCTGTGTTCTACTACAGGCATTGCCTCTCTCTGCATAGTTCACCTGATTCTCTGTGTTCTACTACAGGCACTTTCTCTCGCTGCATGATTCGCCTGTTTCTCTGTGTTCTGCTACAGGCACCGCCTCTCGCTGCCCAATTCTCCCTTTTCTCTGTGTTCTACTACAGGCACTGTCTCTCTCTGCATGATTCGCCTGTTTCTCTGTGTTCTGCTACAGGCACCGCCTCTCGCTGCCCAATTCTCCCTTTTCTCTGTGTCCTACTACAGGCACTGACTCTCTCTGCATGGTTCACCTGTTTCTCTGTGTTCTACTACAGGTACTGCCTCTCTCTGCATAGTTCACCTGTTTTTCTGTTGTCTACTATACAGGCATTGCTTCTCTCTGCACAGTTTGCCTGTTTCTCTGTGTTCTACTACAGGCATTGCCTCTCTCTGCACAGTTTGCCTTTTTCTCTGTGTTCCACTACAGGCACTGACTCTCTCTGCATAGTTCACCTGTTTCTCTGTGTTCTACAACTGGCACTGGCTCTCTCTGCATGGTTCGCCTGTTTCTCTGTGTTCTACTACAGGCATTGCCTCTCTCTGCGCGGATTGCCTGTTCCTCTGCCTTCGACTACAGGCACTGCCTCTCTCCGCCCAATTCTCCTTTTTCTCTGTGTTGTGCTACAGGCACTGCCTCTCTATGCACGGTTTGCCTGTTTCTCTGTGTTCTACTACAGGCACTGCCTCTCTCTGCATGGTTTGCCTGTTTCTCTGTGTTCTACTACAGGGACTGTGTGAATGTGTGTGTGTGAACTGTTTCTCTGTGTTCTGCTACAGGCACCGCCTCTCGTGTTTGTGTGTATGAATGTGTGTTTGTGTGTGTAAGTGAGTGAGTGTGTGTGTGAATGTGTGTGTGAGTGTGTGTGTGTGGGAAGGGGGTCTATCTAACATTGGGGCGGCCCCTGTCTCTCAATGACCAGATCCCCTCTCACACTCCTGCTCTTGTACAATCTTTGCCAATGACACTATCACAGAGCACTCCCATTGTCCCATTCTCTGGGGGGGGGGGGGGTGGGGGGGAAATTCCTCTTGCTGCAGATAAAAGCCCAATCCCCCGTGTCCCGCCTGCAACTTCATCGCAAATACCGACCGGCGAAATCAAGGGGTTCCGGATCCCAGGATCCCACACTCAGCTCATTTCAACCAATCAGGAGGAAACCATCCAGGGTCACTCAGTGGGTCCCAGGAACAGGGGTAGGCCATTCAGCCCCTCGAGCCTGTTCTACCGTTTAATGCAACCCTGGCTGATCTGTGCTCAAACTCCACATTCCTGCCTTATCCCTTTGCTTAACAAAAAATTATCTCAGATTTAAAATTAACAACCGATCCAGCCCCCATGGCCGTTTGTGGAAGAGAGTTAAACCTCTCCCACCTTTGGGGTGTAAAAGTGCTCCCGAACATTTCTCCTGTACGCTCTGGCCCTAAATCTCAGTCTATTTTCCCCGGTTCTAGAGTCTCCAACCAGTGGGAATAGTTTATCTTCATCCATCCTGTGTTTTCCTGTTAATATCTTCAAGACTTCGATCAGATCACCCCTTAACCTTCTAAATTCTAAAACAAAAGGCCTAATTTATATAATCTCCCATCATAACTTAACCCCCGAAGTCCAGGTAACTCTACCCCTTCCAATACCAATATATCCTTCCCAAGGAACTCCATGGGAGGTGTTTCTATGAGGTTCCCCTCAGATAATACGGCCGCATCTGCCTGTGATAAGCCGTTTATTTCAGAGAGACAAGTGAACGAAGGTTAATCTTACTTGTGTCGTTCGTTACCAATTTCAATATCATTTATAAATATAAGAAATTGCGGGGCTTCCGTCTGGAATATACCGGATATAATTAGGTTAACGCATCTTTTTTTCAGTTTAAAAATCTTTTTGTCTGTTCAATGTGGGCGTTGTAGACCGTAACTAAGGACTATGTATGTATGTGTGTGTGTGTGTACAATGTTGTCTAAAGTGCATTTAAATTAAACCAACATTTCAACCCGGGCCAGAACAGGTGTCAAGAAAGAATTTTTTTAAAAATACAGGCAAACATAAAAACTGGAGAGCGTGAGGAAATCGCGCGCTCCTTGCAATATTGCCAGCAAGGCTTTAGACCAGAGCAGGGATTAACTGCTCAGACAAGCTGGGGGCTTTAAAGAGTCGAGAAAATAAATGTAAAAATATCGCGGTGCCAGGGTTGAGAAACGAAGACACAAAGAGGAGAGGCAGAGAAAAAGTAGGGAAGAGACGGAGAGAAAGGCAAAAGACAGGGAGGGGGCGCAGAGAGACAGAGACAGGCAGAGAGAGAGAGAAACCGAGAAAAGACAGAGGCAGAGGAGACAGACACAGAGACAGAGAGGGAGATACACACAGAGACAGACAGGCAGATACACACAGAGACAGGGAGGGAGGTACACACAGAGACAGACGGTGAGATACACATAGAGACAGACAGGCAGATACACACAGACAGAGAGTGAGGTTTTAATGGAGACAGAGTGAGATACACG
>NC_057710.1:3612981-3629404 GCF_004010195.1 Chiloscyllium plagiosum
GGCAGAGAGAGAGAGAGAGAGAAACCGAGAAAAGACAGAGGCAGAGGAGACAGACACAGAGACAGAGAGGGAGATACACACAGAGACAGAGAGAGATACACAGAGAGACAGAGAGGGAAATACACACGGAGACAGACAGGGATATACACATAGAGACAGAGAGGGAGATACTCACGGAGACAGAGGGAGATACACACGGAGACAGAGAGGGAGATGCTCACGGAGACAGAGAGGGCGATATACACAGAGACAGACAGAGAGATACACAGAGACAGACAGGGAGATACACACAGAGATGGAGAAACAGACAGAGCGATAGAAAGACAGAGAGAGGGGCAGAAAGACAGTAAGGACAAGACAGAGAAAAAGACAGGCACAGAGAGAGGCAAAGACAGACAGAAAGACAGAGAAAGAGAGACAAACTCAGAGGAAGAAAAAGACAGAAACAAAGGGATACAGAGAGAGACAGATAGGAGAAAGAGAGAGAGCGGAACTGGTCTGTAACAAAGAGAGTAGAGTTGTGGTATAATGTCCCCATTAAAAACGCACATTCCAAGTCCCGTTAGCTCCCTCACCACAACATTTCCAATTCACGGACTCGGTGATAGCTTACTTTAACGGAACATTATCAGACGATGTCCCGATTACCCGCGAATCTCGCTCCCATCGAACTGAATTGTTTATGTGCCGCGTTGTGGAAATGTGTGCTTCGTTTTTTTTTTAAAAGCAAGAGAAACTATTGTAATAAATCCTCAATCTTTAAATACAACACATGTCCCGGCAAATCGGGCCCTGTGTGTGGGAACCCTGGGCCGAAATTCATTTTGAGACAAAGTTTAACTGAATATATGTGCGCGCCGCTGATTGCTCGCCGACATTCAAATAGTTTTTTTTTAAATGTCGTGTTAAAATTATGTTTACATGGAAGTGGGACTGTTCTGTGCTGATAAATCACACCCCATCTAAACATTAATCAACTCTACAGCAGCCAGCTCACTGACAGTACAATTCTAAACTTCACAACCATTGTAAAAGAACAGGGGCCTTCGGTATAATTCGTTTCCACCATATGTATATTAAAATAAAATTGCAGACGGTCAACAGAAAAGACCAGCAATCAAAAGCCACATTAGAACGGGTTAGATAAAAAGAATGGATGGGGTGTGGGGGTCTGGGAATCCCAGTCTGTGTAAACGAGAACTGATGGCGAAATTATTGAGAATCACCTCAAGTTTATCGATGACGGAGGGTGTGGGGAGATGAAAACAGACTCAAATGGGAGAGCAGTTGAAGCTAAACCGCACTTCGTGTGAAAATGGGTTGGTTTGACTCGAATGACCTTAATTTTTTTAAAAAACTAGTCTTTTTAAAAAAAAACATCAATTCAGCTCAACCTTCAATCGGAATGAAGCGAGGGGAGTGTGCCAGGTTCCCCTGGACATTTCTCCATCCCTCGCTGGGTATTTTTGCTTTGGTGTGTTGTGGGGTAGGGGAATCCTGATAAAATCTGTCCGAATTGGGAACTGCAAATACAATCGTTTCCACTCAAAGTTGAAATCAGCCCTCCCCGTAATTATCGCTGTGAACGCGCTAAGACTTTATGCAGAAAAGAAATACACAGTTCTGATTTTAATTTCGAAATTCTATCATTTCCGAGTTTCTCGTTCTCGATTTCTCTATCGCCTTGTGTTTGTTTCCTTTTACTTTTGGTTTCTGGAAGTTTTTATTTGTTAAAATGCGAAGATTTTTCGCCCAGTTCCACTTACCTCGGACCAGGATCCTCCTGCAATAATCCGGATCCCCCGGAGAGAGTATCGCTTCTCCTTGGGACTTGGGGGTCGAGGCGGATGTACTGCCCGGGTCTGTCCCTCTCTCCCCGGCCTGGGCTTCGCTCCTGGTCGCCTCCCCTCCTCGCTGACTGCCTCCATCGCTCATGCTGTCGGCCCCCGGGGCAAGCGCTCACTCAAGTTCCCGGCTCTTGAACGGCGCCCGCCGGTCCCGATTCACGGGGACCCGCGCCCTTCTGAAAGGGAAGAGCGATCACAACCAGCCGTCTCATCCGGAGCTCAGCCCCACCGTCTCGCCTACGTCCGGGACCTTCCTGGAGAGTGTCCCCCCGACCCTCTGAGACAACATGAAGACACAGGAGGCCGCGGGAAGGCCAAGCACTCCTCTAACCCCCCACCCACCCCACCCCCCCTCCCCCAAACGCTGCCAGGAACCGGGGAGGTGAGCCTGGAGTTGAAGGCGGGAGTGACTTGTCTTTCGCTACACGCACCGTTTGGTTATCCAAAGTTACCAGGGAATCAGTCCAGGAAGGGGGGAGGGTTGGTGGTGTCGGCGGGGGGTGGGGGGGGATGTGAGAGGGTCACCTCTCAGTTAGCAGAAGCCCCTCTCCCTCACCTGGTCGCCCCCTCGTCCTTTCTGCAACAGGAAATCATCGCCAGGCAGAAAACCAGAAGGGTCCAAATTCTTCAATGTACATCCCAGCGTCAGTCAGGCCAGATAACTCCCCCAACCCCAAACCCTGCGCCTCGTCCCTGAACTCTCAGGGAATGCAGTGGATTCTGGAGGAGGGGAGGGAGACCCAGAGGAAGGGGGGGTGGCTGGATTTGGTTGGGTGGGGGGGGGGGGGGGAGGGGCAGAGAGAGAAATGTGAAATAATTGCTCTTTGAAACACCGAGAAGCTCAGTCAGTGCCCTGCATTCTGTCCAAAAAACACTGGCATGAGTTTGGAACTGAATAAGTGTGTACGCGTTTCTGTCTAGATGCAACAATAAGAGTGTATTCTGTGTCTGTAAAAAAGATCAAGAATATATACGGTATATATGTAAGTACATGAATAAAAATATAAAAAGCGTATGTGTAGATATGTTAACAAAAATATGTACAGTGTTTATACAAATGCATTAACAAGAATATCAACGATATATGTGTAAATGCGCATGAAAAATATTAAAGTATATGAGTTGATACAATGATAAGAACATAATATATGTGTAGACACCGTTAACAAGAATATATACATGTTTATGTAAATACATGAACCAGAGTGTGCAGATACAATTATAAGCATAGATTGTATTGTTCTGACTCGTTAACACGAATATATTGCAATGTGTGTAACTGTATTAATGATAACATATAAAGTATTATGTGAACATACATTAAAATGCATAAACTATATGTTCTGACATTAACACGAATATATACTATATATTAAGAGCAAATGAGTTATATTTTAAAAACAATTAGAATATATGCGACATCTGTCTTGATACATTAATATGAATATATAAAGCGCACACGCAAACTTTAACAAGAATGAATCGAGTGTATGTTTAGATCCGATAATAAGAACATTAGGTTTATGTTTCAGCGTGTAGACTTCAGTCGATAATGTATGCGTTTGTTAGGGTAGCTCCAGCTTCTTTAGGTATTTTTGCATATAGTATATGTGTCAGTATATGAGCAAGAATACTTGTAGTATTCGTCCAAATACACTCATTACAATGTATAGAACTTGTATAGGTACATGAGTAAATTCTTGCACACAGTATGTGTAGGTATATGGATAAACATGTACAGGGTATATGTAGGTATATGGATAAACATGTACACAGTATATGCAAGTACAGTGATGAGACTGTATTTAGGATATGTGTGTGTGTGTATACTGTGTGGTCTGACTGAGTTCAGGAAATCACTGAGACCTTATGAAAGTCGCGGTCAGTCTCTGAAATACACTTTGACTGGGAGGTGGGGTGGGGGAGGAGGAAGGGTTGTCAATGGGAGCACGGCCACGAGGGGGTCAATAATCCCGCCTCCAGCTGTGAAGTAGGGGGTTGGGGGAGATGTGTTTTTTTTTATTTGCGGGAGATCAATTGCTGGCAGCGGTGACGGGACGCTGTGTGAGAATCTAATTTCAGACACCAGCCGCGCTCCAGGGGTAAACAGTGGCCGTTATTAAAGTCTAACCAACCCCTAGCCTTCACCCCAGCCCAGCTCCCCTCTGACCCTACCCCAACTCACTGTCCCACTAACTACACTCCAGAATTAGTTCTCTCTTTGCAAGGACCGTGGTGAGATTTTTCTTTTCTGCAATGTATATAGGGCAGTGGGGGAGGAGGAGGGGGGGGGCAAGAGTTGAACACGGGGTAAATTCACTTTCTTGATCATTGTAAAAATAGTTTAGGGAGCAGTGAGCTGAAGTCTGTCTCTGGTGGTCACCCTGTCTTGTCTTTGTGTAACCCCTCGGTTCATCGTGTTAACAAAACTGTGCCGAGACTGAGCTAACAACGAACAAAACGCGCCAGGGTTACAAATCTCACAAAATACAGAGACAGCCAGGAGCACACACGCACTGACAGGCACACTGTGAAATAAACCTAGAAACTGGTACTCACAGATAGAGACAGAAATACATACAGACCGCAAGAGTGGCTCATATATCGATATAGACAGGCAAATGGCAATAAAAACACGGAAATGCGGTGACAAATTGCAGAACTGGGCCGGTACAAATACATTAATTTTCACACACCTCACACGTCTCCCCACACAATCACACAGGGGTATATTTTACACAGTCACACATGCACGAACATTGCTGGAAAAACTCAGCAGGTTTGGCAGTATTGCAATTTTCTGTTTCTGATTTCTCGCATTCGAAGTATTTTTGTTTGTTTTTTAATCAATACAGACATTTACATGTACACAATCCAGTACTGTATTTATATACACAAATATAGACGCGTGCATCTTCACCAAATACAGAAACAGACATATACTGTTAGAAAAATAGAGAAATATATTCGCACACCAATATAGATATACATTCACACAAATACAGGACTACATTCACAAGAGAAGTGGACACATGCGTCTACGCAAATACAGAACGATATATCCATACGAAGATATATGCATTCATACAAATAAAAATTTAAGTATGTACAGAAAATGTAGACATGTATATCTACGCAAATACAGAACGATATATACACATAAAAATATACACATTTATGTAAATAAAAAACTATATGTACAGAAATGTAGATAGACATATCTATACAAATATATAATTATATATATATACACATATAAAGATATATGCATTTACACGAATACAAAACTATATGTGCACAGATATATAAACACATACATCTATATAAATACAAAACTATATATGCACAGAAATATAAACACATACATCTATACAAATACAAAACTATATATACACACATAAAGATATATGCAATTATACAAATAAAAATCTATATGTACAGAAATATAGACAGATACATCTATACAAATACAAAACGATATACGCACACATAAAGATATATGCAATTATACAAATAAAAAATCTATATGTACAGAAATATAGACAGCTACATCTATACAAATATATAACATTATACATACATAAAGATATATGCATTTATATAAATACAAAACTATACATGTACAGAAATATAAATACATACATCTATACAAATACAGAACGAGATACACACATAAAGATATATGCAATTATACAAATACCACACTATGTAGAAAAATATGAACAGATACATAGATACAAATACAGAACGACCTATCCACACACATAAAGAAATATGCATTTATACAAATACAAAACTATATATGTACAGAAATATGGACATGCAAATGAACTGGCGCAGTTACATATGCAGACACATATCGACATATTTACACGTCTCCACACTCTTGATATTTCTCCCAACTTGTACGTTTTTTTAAAAAAATCCCAAATTATCTGTTTATTTTCTCTGGGTTTTTTTAGCTGCTTTTCTTGCCGCTAAAGATTAGTTTCTGATCATCATCGGGCGCCTCTCCGGTTCTAAACACCGAGCTTTAGTCTCCAGCTCCAGCCCGCATTACAACCAACAATCCTTCCTTTCCGTAAAATTTCTCCTCTTTCATCTCTCTCCGCTTGCATTTCCTCTACAATCCTTCCTTCCTTCACTTCCTTTAACCTCCTTCTCACCTCTTTCAAGCCGCATTTATCTTTCGCTCGAGTTTTGCTCGTTCGCTCCCCACATTTTCCTCACTCGGTTCTCGCTGCCGTTCTGTCTGAAGCTCCCGGTTCCCCTAGTCCCTTCCATCGCTCTTTCCTCTCTCTCTCTCACTCTGTCTCTCTCTCCAGTCCCTTCTGTTCTCCCGTTCCATTTCTCCAGTCGTTTGGAGGTTTGAAGAGCAAACCCACTCTGAACGTTTCACACACAAACAGACTCGCATTTTGCAAATTAGCTCATTACTTCAGTATGTTTCCAGACAGAGAGACGAGGGAGAGGTCTGAGTAAACAACGAAGTGGTGAACTCCTCAGCTCAGGATTCGGAAGACCCGAGACTTTAATTTCTACGCTAAACCGGGAAGTGTTTTTATGTAGTTTCCCCTCTCCCTACGCTCCCACTTTTACATTTTATTCCTCTCTAGCCTCGTGAAATTGTGCCTTCCAAACTTGAAAGGGTTCAGAAAAGATTTACTAGGATGTTGCCAGTGTTGGAGGGTTTGAGCTATAGGGACAGGCTGGGGCTGTTTTCCCTGGAGCGTCGGAGGCTGAGGGGTGACCTTATAGAGGTTTACAAAATTAAGAGGGGCATGGATAGGATAAATAGACAAAGTCTTTTCCCTGGGGTTGGGGAGTCCAGAACTAGAGGGCATAGGTTTAGGGTGAGAGGGTAAAGATATAAAAGAGACTTACGGGGCAACTTTTGTGTATGGAATGAGTTGCCAGAGGATGTGGTGGAGGCTGGTACAAATAACTGCACCTTTCTCGGCCTAGCAGGACCCCGGAGCACCAAAGCAGTCAGTTAGAAGGGCAGTCACTGTCTTAATGTGGAAAGAATCGGGAATGTGGGGGAGATTTCTCAATGTCAACACCATTCCAACAGACTGCAGCAATCCAGCCCAAATAATAGACTGGGGTTCACACTGAAGCGGCGCTGTCTGTGCTCACTATACCCTCTCAGATCAGAGCACACACAACCGGACCAGATACCATCGGAATCAATCAGGAGGATATTAGCCTCAGTAGCAGTGCCGCACAAACCCTGACCTGGGAATAACGCCGAGAAAAACAAGCTTCTTGCAGGAATTCAACTGCCGAAGATTTTCAATGTATGTAGGCGCTTCTGTGTGAATGGGAGACAGTCTCTCGGTGTGTGCGTGCATATGAGTGCATATATATATATATATATATGTGGCTGCGTGTTTATGTTTCTCTGTATGGCTGTGTGTTTATGTATATCTAAATAGCTGTGTATGTCTATCTGTATGACTGTGTGTTTATGTGTATCTATATAGATATGCGTGTATATCTGTATGGCTGTGTGTTTATGTATATCTAAATAGCTGTGTATGTATATCTGTATGGCTGCGTGTTTATGTGTATCTATATAGATATGTGTGTGTATATCTGTATGGCTATGTGTTTATGTGTATCTATATAGATATGTGTGTATATCTGTATGGCTGTGTGTTTATGTGTATCTATATAGATATGTGTGTGTATATCTGTATGGCTGTGTGTTTATGCATATCTAAATAGCTGTGTATGTATATCTGTATGGCTGTGTGTTTATGTATATCTATATAGATGTGTGTGTATATCTGTATGGCTGTGTGTTTATGTATATCTAAATAGCTGTGTGTGTATATCTGTATGGCTGTGTGTTTATGTGCATCTATATAGATGTGTGTATATATCTGTATGGCTGTGTGTTTATGTGTATCTATATAGATATGTGTGTGTATATCTGTATGGCTGTGTGTTTATGTGTATCTATAAAGATATGTGTGTGTATATCAGTATGGCTGTGTGTTTATGTGTATCTAAATAGCTGTGTGTGTATATCTGTATGGCTGTGTGTTTATGTGTATCTATATAGATGTGTGTGTATGTCTGTATGGATGTGTGTTTGTGTATACCTGCATATTACTGTGTGTGTGTATCTGCGTGGTTGCGTGTGTATATCTGTATGGCTCTGTGTTTATGTAGATCTGTATGGCTGTATGTGTGAGAGAGAGAGTCTGTTAGTGTGGCTGTGTGTTGGTCTATGTGAATGTGTGTTAAAGACCCTAACCCTAACCCTTTTGAGATTCATGTTATATTTAGGTAACGTGCCAAATTTGGTTTGTATATTTGGTAAGTTTATAATGAGCAGGCACCCACAGAGTGAGAGAGCGAAGGAGGAGAAATAAGACAAACTGAGAAAGAGACTTTCGGGGCAGTTGGCGAGTTATGCAAAGACTCGCTGGTACACACACACGCATAGACACACACACAGAGGCACACACAGACTCGTTTACAGACACATCATTCATTCAGGGATGCACGGATACGCACGCACTGTTAGGAGCTCCTGTGATGCAGTGGTAACGCCCCTACCTCTAAGCCAGGAGACCTGGGCTCGCTGCAGAGCTGTGTAATAACATTCCTGTGAACAGGCTGATGGGGAAAATCCCTACACACAGACAGGCACACTCTGTGACACACAGATGGAGATCTCTGTCATGATTCCACCCTTTACTGTCATCCACATTCTCCTCAATTCGCAGAGGGACCATCAGTTTGAAATAGGCATTCGCTCACAACTGAATGTTGAATTCGACAGAGGAATACTGAGCATTTCCACGGGTTTACTGCTATAGCCACCCAACAATCACTTGCATTTATATAGCGCTCCGATGTAGAAGGCGATCTGAAGGCGCTTCTTAGGAGGGATCACCGAACGGGGTTTGACGCTAAACCACATCAGCAGGCATCAGAATCAGCTGCCAAAAGCTTTATGAAAGAGATAAGATTTTCTTTGGAGGGTCTGTGACAAGAGAGAAAGAGACAGAGGAAGGGATTCCAGGAAATAGCTACAGGTCTCAATGGTGTGCCATCCCACATATCAGTGATAGAGTGAGTGAGAGAAAGAGAGATGGATGGGAGCGGAGAGATGAAAGGGTGAGCTGACTGGAGTAACAAATCGGAGGTGTGTGACAGAAATTAAACCTTAACATGTGGACTGAACCGGGCTTCCAGACACATCACAGCTTATTGGAACCGTTGTGTACATTCGGAAAAGCACAATAAAGTCTAGTTTGGATAGACTGAGTTCTGTAGGAGTTCTGTTCTTTGTGTTTCATTGTGTAATTTTGTGAATAAATTTCGGTCTGTTTTAAAATCTGGTAGGCGACCTAGCTAGCTTACTCAGAGTAATTCTCACTGTACACTTACCGAAACAAATTGCAAGGTTATAGTCTGGGGCTGCTGGCTTGGGAATGTTTTGAGTGGTCTGGCTTCATCCACAACAGACCGGGGGCTCTTTGTGGGATTTTAAACAGCGAGTGGTAGGTGCTAGTGTCTATATTTTGCGTGTTGGTTTGATTGGGTGGACAAGGCTTTGGCTCTTTCAACCGCTGAACGTTTTCTGGATGTGGATGCAGTGACTTTGGGAGTTTTGCAAAAAGTGATCAAGACCAAGCTGCAGGGATTAGCAGAAGAGCTGGAATTGGAACTGCCTGCTTCGGTGAGGAAAGGAGAGGTAATTACAGCAGTAGCTCAGCGTTTAAACTTGCTGGAGAAACCATCAGAATAAGATGGCAAGAATTCAATTGCAAATGAAGCAGCTTGAATTTAAGGCTAGAGATAAGGAAAGGGCAGCAGAACTGAAACAGTTTGAGTTATGATTAAAAGCAGAAGAGAAAGAAAAAGAGAGAGCTTTTGAACTTCAAAAACTGACACTTAAAAAGGGAAGTCAGCTTAAAAGGCTGGAGATAAAGGCTGAGGGTAACCTTAGTGAGGAAGTAATGCAGACCCTTGTGGAAGAGCAGAGAGTTAAAACAGCAAGGTTAGCAGCTGAAGGGGCTGATGATTATGAGCTGGTCCACAAAACTCGGTTTGGTTTCCAGAATCAATTTCAGTCCATGAGGGATAGAAATTGGGACAAAGAGAAACCCTCACATGGAAAGGGAAAGGTAGATCTCAGTGAAGATCATCAGGATAACTTGCCACAGGGTAAAAAAGAAACCCTTGATGGTTGATTAAGGAGGAAATGCCAGATCTGCTTAAAAAATAGTCATAGAGTCATAGAGGTGTACAGCATGGAACCAACCCATCCAGACCGACCAGATATCCCAACCCAATCTAGTCCCACCTGCCAGCACCCAGCCCATATCCCTCCAAACCCTTACTATTTATATAACCATCCAAATGCCTCTTAAATGTTGCAATTGTACCAGCCTCCACCACTTCCATACCTGCAAGGGTAGAGTTTATTCACATAGGCCAGGAGTAGCAGGTAAAGAAGTTACAATATTAAGGGACACAGGATCCTCTCAGTCTGTAATGCTGAAGGATGAGGAGATATGTACTCCAGAGGGACTTATGCCAGAAATGGTACTGGTGTCAGGAATTCATGGTGAAACAAGTGCTCAATTATGCAAAGTGAGGCTAGAGAGTCCACAGAAGAATGGAGAATTTGTGGTCAGAGTATTGGGCAAACCCTCAGCTCCAGGAATAAAATTTGTCCTTGTAAATGATATAGCTGATTCCCCAGTAGGCACATTGCCTAATCTAGTTGAAAAGCCAGTATAGACACAAGCTACTGCAGACATGAAGAATGTTTTTCCAGGAATTTTCACTGATTGTGTGATCACAAGTTGATGCAGGAAGGATCAAAAGGCACAAATAAGGCACGCATGACATAGTGTTATCCGAGACCTTTTTTGATCAGATAAGTGGCACAGAGAAGGAGCAAACTGGTAAACATTCAAGCATCTTTAGCTTTGCTAAGCTGATTGAATTACAGCAGAAAGATGAGAACTTAAAACAGTTATATCAAAAGAAATTTACAGAGAAAGAAAGTGTGTTATTAACAAATGATGTCTTAATGAGAAAATGGAGACCATCACACATTCAAACAGATGAGAAATGGGCAGAGATTCATCAAATTGTTTTGTCAATAGGGTATAGAAAGGAGGTGCTGCGAGTGGTGCAAACCATTCAAGCAGGTTATGGATATATTGGGAATAAAGCAATTTAAATTTAATGTGTACCATTCGGAATTGCAGGGAGTGCTAGAGAGATGGCATCAAACACTAAAGACCTTGTTGAGGGCTTATGGTCATCATTAGATTAGACTTAGATTCCCCACAGTGTGGAAACAGGCCCTTTGGTCCAACAAGTCCACACCGACCCTCTGAAGAGTAACCCACCCAGATCCATTTCCCTCTGAATGATGTACCTAACACCATGGGCAATTTAGCACGGCCAATTCACCCAACCTGCACATCTTTCAACTGTGGGAGGAAACTGGAGCACCTGGAGGAAACCCACACAGACACGGGGAGAATGTGCAAACTCCACACAGACAGTTGCCCGAGGCTGGAATTGAACCTGGGACTCAGGTGCTGTGAGGCAGCCATGCTAACCACTGAGCTACCGTGTCACCCACTAGTACAATCCAAAGCACAGATGATTGGGATAAGGGAGTTGCATTTGTACTTTTTGCAATCAGAGAGGCAACGAATGAATTGACCAAATTTAGTACTTTTAAATTAATTTTTGGGCATGAAGTAAGAGGACTGTTAAAATTGATAAAGGAGAAATTAATAAGACAGAATTCAGAGAGCACCCATTTGGACTATGTGTCAAATTTTAGAGAATGATTAAATAGAGCTGGAGAGTTGGCGAGCATGCAATAAAACAGGAAGAGGAGAAGAAATCACAAATTCACAATTTTGCAATTGGGAATAAGGTATTGGTGTTACTTCCAGTAACAGGTGAACCTTTAATAGCAAGGTTTAGTGGACCATATCAAATGGAGATGAAATTGAATGAGGTGCACTACTTGATAAGGACTCAAGACAGGAAGAAATCTCACAGAGTGTGTCATGTGAATATGCTCAATAGGTATTTGATAGGGAAGGAAAGCAAGAGGAGATTATGTTAATGGTTACAGCACAGAAGAAAGAACCAAGTTGAGAGGATTCTGAATGGGACATTCCTCAAATCAAATTGTACAATGAAGAAGTTGTCAAAAATTGGGATAAATTATTGAGTTACCTTTCACAAAATGACCTGAAAGAGTTACTACTATCATATGGGGAGATATGCAGAAATAGACTGGGAGGTACTAACCTAATTGTGCGTGATGTAGATATAGGAGATGCCATTCCAATTAAGCAACATCCTTTTAGGCATAACCCTCTAAAGTTGGCACAGGTTCAGAAGGAGATAGAGCGCATGCTCCAAGATGGCATAATCGAAATGAGTTACAGTGACTGGAGCTCACCCATAGTCATGGTGCCAAAGCCAACTGGTACCCAATGGTTATGTGTGGACTATCGCAAAGTCAATCCCGTTACAAAGACCGATACATATACAATTCCACAATTGGAGGACTGTGTCAAAAAAGTAACTTATATTTCTAAGTTGGACTTGCTCAGAGGATACTGACACGTGCCTCTGTCAGAGAGAGCCAAGGCAATTTCAGACTTTGTAACGCCAAATGGACTATATCATCTCAAAGCCATGCCATTCGGTATGAAAAATGCTCCAGCCACATATCAGTGACTGACTAGTAAGGTCATTGCTGGATTACCCAACTGTATGGTATATATGGATGACCCGGTGACTTTTAGTCACTCATGGAAGGAACATTTACAGCATTTATCGGACTTGTTTAATCGACTTTGGAAGGCAGGTTTGGTGGTAAACCTAGCTAAAAGTGAATTTTCCATAGCCCAAATCCACATAAAAAGCAGTACCACAGTTCTTGCGATGAGTGGATTTTGCTGAAAATTTGTGCCGAACTTTAGCAGTGAGGCTGCTCCATTCACTGAATTGTTAAAAAAGGGCAAGAAGTTTCAGTGGACAGCAGACTGTCAAAAGATATTTGACAGCCTAAAAACTGTGTTAACTACTGCCCCAGTATTAGCCACATTGGTTACATGAAGCCTTTCAAGGTGGCTATCGATGTCAGTGATGTGGGTGTCAGTGTGGTGCTCCTGCAGGAGGATGATGAGGGAATAGAAAGACCCATCGGGTATCTTTCCAGGAAGTTGTACATTCATCAGCAGAAATATACAACGGTTGAGAAAGAGACTTTAAACTTGGTGTTTGAATTACAACATTTCAGTATTTATATTACAGCATTTATCAGACTTGTTCGATTGACTTCAGAAGGCAGGCCTGGTGCAGGAGGGAGGGCTTCAGATACTTAAACTGTTGAGATGCTTTCTGGGGAAAGTGGGCCCTGAAGGATGGGTTGGACCTGAGCTGGAGGGGCACAAATGTCCTGAGTGGCAGATTTGCACAAGTGGTTCAGGAAGGTTTAAACTAGTTTGACGGTGGGGGTGGGGGTGGGGGGGCGGTAGATGGGTTGGGAAGGTGGGAACCAGAGCTACAAATCTGAGTGGGGGGATAGTTGTAGTTGAGGCACTACCTGTAGTTGTAGTTGAGGGATGTAGTGAATCTATCGGGAAGGTTTATCATGTGATGGAACAAAGGAATTGGTTAAAGTGTGTCTGCTTTAATGCAAGGAGTCTCAGAAATAAGAGTGATGAACTTGGAGCATGGATCAGTCCTTGGGACTATGATGTTGTGGCCATAACGGAGACGTGGGTTTCATAGGGGCAGGAATGGTTGCTCGATGTTCCAGGGATTAAAACATTTAAAAAGAACGGGGGGAAGAGGAGGGGGTGTAGCATTGCTAATCAGAGAGTGCATCACAGCTACAGAAACAAAGGTTGTTAGATTAGATTAGATTACATTACAGTGTGGAAACAGGCCCTTCGGCACAACAAGTCCACACCGACCCGCCGAAGCGCAACCCACCCATACCCCTACATTTACCCCTTACCTAACACTGCGGGCAATTTAGCATGGCCAATTCACCTAACCTGCACATCTTTGGACTGTGGGAGGAAACTGGAGCACCCGGAGGAAACCCACGCAGACACGGGGAGAACATCCAAACTCCACACAGTCAGTCGCCTGAGGCGGGAATTGAACCCGGGTCTCCGGCGCTGTGAGGCAGCAGTGCTAACCACTGAGCCACCGTGCCGCCCACTTGTGGAAGGTTTATCTACTGAGTCAGTATGGATGGAAGTTAGGAGCAGCAAGGGAGCAGCCACCTCATTGGGGGTCTTCTACAGACCACCTAATAGCAGTAGAGAGATTGAAGATCTCATAGGCGGTAGATTTTGGAAAAGTGCAGGTGTGGCAGGGTTATTGTTATGGTCGACTTCAACTTTCCCAATATTGACTGGAACCTCCTTAGTGCAGATGGTTTGGATGGAGCCGTTTTTGTCAGGTGTGTTCAGGAGGGTTTCCTTACTCAGTATGTAGACAGACCGACGAGGGGAGAGGCCATTTTGGATTTGGTGCTCAGCAATGAGCCAGGACAGGTGTCAGATCTCACGGTGGAAGAACACTTTGGTGACAGTGATCACAACTGCCTCACATTTACCATAGCCTTGGAGAGGGAAAGGAGCAGTTACCGAGGGAAGATATTTATTTGTGGAAAAGGACACTATGGCGCTATCAGACAGGAGTTGGGAAATGCAGACTGGGAGCAATTGTTCCACAGAAAGGGCACAGCAGACATGTGGAGACTGTTTAAGGAGCAGTTGTTGTGAGTGATGCATAAATGTGTTCCTCTGAGACAGGTAAGAAGGGGCCGGTTTAAGGAATCTTGGATGACAGGAACAGAGGAACTTCTCATCAAATGGAAGAAGGGAGCTTACATAAGGTGGAGGAAGCAAGGATCTAGCACGGCGTTAGAGGATTACAGGCTTGCTAGAAAGGAGCTCAGAAATGGACTGTGGAGAGCCAGGAAGGGGCATGAAAAAGGCTTGGCAAGAGGATTAGGGAGAACCCAAAGGCGTGAGGAATAAGAGAACGATTAGGGAGAAGGTAGGGCCAATCAGGTATAGTGCAGGGAACTTGTGTGTGGAGTCTGAGCAGATAGGGGAAGCCCTAAATGAGTTTTATGCCTCAGTTTTCATGAAGGAAAGGGACCTTGTTGTGAATGCGAATGTTGATGAGCTGGGGAACAGGCATGAACAGATCAAATTTGATGAAATTTTGGAAAACATTAAGATTGATAAGTCCCCAGGGCCAGACCAGATTTATCCTAGGCTGCTCTGGGAAGTGAGAAAAGAGGTTGCTAAGCTGCTGGCGAAGATCTTTGCTTCTTCACTCTCCACGGGAGTCGTACCGGAGGATTGGAGGGAGGCGAATGTTGTTCCTCTTTTCAAGAAGGGTAATAGGGAAATCCCTGGCAATTAGAGACCAGTCAATCTTATGTCTGTGGTCAGCAAGGTTTTGGAAAGAATTCTGAGGGATAGGATTTATGACTATTTGGAAAAACTTAATGTGATTAAAGGCAGTCACCAGGGCTTCGTGAGGGGTAGGTCATGCCTCACACATCTTATTGAGTTCTTTGAGGAGGTGATGAGACAGGTTGACGCAGGTCAAGCAGTGGATGTGGTGTATATAGACTTCAGCAAGGCATTTGATAAGGTTCCCCATGGTAGGCCCATTCATAAAGTCAGGAAGTATGGGATACAGGGAGATTTGGCTATCTGGATTCAGAATTGGCTGGCTGACAGAAGGCAGAGAGTGGTTGTAGATGGAAATTATTCTGCCTGGAGGTCAGTGGTGAGTGGGGTCCCACAGGGCTCTGTTCTTGTGCCTCTGCTCTTTATAGGTTTTATAAGTGACTTGGATGAGGAGGTTGAGGGGTGGATTAGTAAATTTGCAGATGACACAATGGTTGGAGGTACCATTGATAGTATCGATGGCTGTTGCAGGCTACAGCGCGACATAGACAGGATGCAGAACTGGGCTGAGAAATGCAGATGCAGTTCAACCTGGATAAATGTGAAGTGATTTTGGAAGGTTATACTCAAATGCTGAATATAGGATTAAAGACAGGATTCTTAGCAGTGTGGAGGAACAGAGGGATCTGGGTGTGCAAGTACATAGATCCCTCAAAGTTGCCACCCAAGTGGATATGGTTGTTAAGAAAGCATATAGTGTTTTGGCTTTCATTAATAGGGGGATCGGGTTTAAGAGCCACAAGATTTTGCTACAGCTCTACAAGTCCATGGTGAGGCCACACTTGGAATATTGTGTCCGGTTCTGGTCACCTTACTATAGGAAAGATACAGAGGCTTTGGAGAGGGTGCAAAGAAGGTTTACCAGGATGCTGCCTGGACTGGAAGGCTTGCCTTATGAAGGGAGGTTGAATAAGCTTGGACTTTTCTTTCTGGAGAGAAGGAGGAAGAGAGGAGACCTGATTGAGGTGTACAAAATAATGAGAGGAATAGATAGAGTCAATAGCCAGAGATTTTTCCCCAGGGCAGGATTGACTGGTATGAGGAGTCATAGTTTGAAGA
>NC_057710.1:3629807-3647863 GCF_004010195.1 Chiloscyllium plagiosum
TTAATGGTAAGGTCCTAGGGAGTGTTGCTGAACAAAGAGACCTTGGAGTGCAGGTTCATAGCTCCTTGAAAGTGGAGTCGCAGGTAGATAGGATAGTGAAGAAGGCGTTTGGTATGCTTTCCTTTATTGGTCAGAGTATTGAGTACAGGAGTTGGGAGGTCATGTTGCGGCTGTACAGGACGTTGGTTAGGCCACTGTTGGAATATTGTGTGCAATTCTGGTCTCCTTCCTATCGGAAAGATGTGAAACTTGAAAGAGTTCAGAGAAGATTTACAAGGATGTTGCCAGGATTGGAGGATCTGAGCTACAGGGAGAGGCTGAACAGGCTGGGGCTGTTTTCCCTGGAGCAGAGGCTGAGGGGTGACCTTATAGAAGTTTATAAAATCACGAGGGGCACGGACAGGATAAATAGACAAAGTCTTTTCCCTGGGGTGGGGGAGTCCAGAACTAGAGGGCACAGGTTTAGGGTGAGAGGGGAACGATTGAAAAGAGACCTAAGGAGCAACCTTTTCATGCAGAGGGTGGTAGTATGGGTATGGAATGAGCTGCCAGAGGAAGTGGCCTGGCCAGTACAATTGCAACATTTAAAAGCCATTTGGATGGGTATATGAATAGGAAGGGTTTGGAGGGATACGGGCCAGGTGCTGGCAGGTGGGACTAGATTGGATTAGGACCGAAGGGTCTGTTTCCATGCTGTACGTCCCTGTGACTCTATGTGTATAGTTAGTATAGTGTATATGTGTGTTTGGACTACTAACTGGGTTTTTGAAGGTTTTAAAAATGAAGCCATCTTTTGGTCTTCATAGTTCATTTTTTTAAAGGTAGAGGTGTCACAAAGCAGGTTTATGTTTTCTAAAAGCTGTTCCTTTTCTCAAGGATACTGTGTCCTTGGTTTATCCAGAGGGATAATATTTCACTCTCGGTGCCGATTAGACTGGTTTGGTGCTGAGATTAAAGGGTATTGAGAGGCCGTTTGTTTATCTGCAAACAGATGAGACTTCAGGCCAAAGTGGTCATACTTGAGAAGTGACCTGTATAATCAAAGGAAAGTGGTCAGCTCTCTGGCTGAGCAGTTTAGTTCAGCCGAGATTTTGTTGGGAGTTTAACAGTGAGCTGCGTGGAAACTCTCTCTCTCCTTCTGTTCTTCGAACTTCAACCCGTAAGCATCTGTTCCATTTATATTGGTTTTTAAGGGCGTTTGCTTATTGGGACTGTTGTGTAAATTTGGAACAGCATAATGAAGTCTAGTTTGGATAGACTGAGTTCTGTAGGGGTTCTTTATTCAGTTTTTTTGTGTTTCATTGTGTAATTTTGTGAATAAATTTCTGTCTGCTTTAAAACCTGGTAGTTAACCTAGCTAACTTATTCCGGGTAATTTTCACTGTACACTTACCGAAGCAAAGTGCAACGTTACGGTCTGGGCTGCCTGCTTAGGCATGTTATGGGTGGTCTGGCCTGGTCAGTCGGTCGCAACCAACTCACTCGCTCACTCACTCACTCACTCACTCTTTCTTTCTATCTGTCTGTCTATCTGTCTGTCTGTCTATCTATCTGTTTATCTATCTATCTATCTATCTGTCTATCTATCTGTCTATCCATCTCCCTCTCTATTTATCTTTCTATCGATCTACGTCTCTATCTCGATCTTTCTAGATCTATCTATCCATCTATCTGTCTGCCTGCCTATCTATCTATCTATCTATCTATCTATCTATCTAACTCCCTTTCTATCTATCTTTCTATCGATCTACGTCTCTATCTCAATCTTTCTACATCTACCTATCTATCTATCTACCTATATCTGTCTATCTCTATCTTTCTACATCTATCTACCTCTATCTCTCTATCTTTCTGTCAATCCATATCTCTCTGTATCTTTTTCTCTATCTATCTATATCTTGTTATCTCTCAATTGCTACATCTCTCTTTCTCTATCTATCTATCTAAATATCTATATATCTACCTCTCTAACAGTGATGGTCAAGTTACAGTTGATGAAATCAAACAAGGTCTAGATTTAGAATTGGGAGCCTAGTTCATCCCAGTAAACACACACACACACACACACACAGTGGAGAAACATGCAGCCAGGGTCTGACACTCCCACGGATACAGATATCAGAATCTGAACAACACATTGGTTTTTGGTTTTAGTTCATAGATTAGCTTTTCTAATTTTACGATCTTTTGTTTATAGGGAATTAAAAGCAAGGCTTTTTATAAAAGTGCAATTATTAACAAATGTGGTTTTCAAGAATCAACTGTGTGTGTTTGTGTGAGTGAGGGTATGTGTGTGTGTGTCAGGGTGTGTGTGAGTGAGTGAAAGTATATGTGAGTGAGTGTGTGTGCGTGTGAGTGTGTGCGTGTGAGAGTGTATGTTAGCAAGGATATATATGTGAGCGAGGGTGCATATGAGTATCTGTGAGTAAGAGTGTGCATATATGAAAGTGTACGTGAATGACAGTGTGTGTATATGTGTGGTGTGTATGAGAGTGTATGTGAGCGAGGATGTATATGTGGGTGAGTGTGTTCAAGTGAGAGTGAGGATGTATATGTGTAAGTGTGACAGCATGCATGTGTGTGAGAGTGTGTATCTGTGTGTGAGTGAGAGTGTGTGTGAATTAGACTTTATGTGAATGAGTATGTGATAGTAGGAGTGTATGTGAGTCAGAGCCTGTGTCTGTGTGTATGTAAGTGAGGACATGTATGTAAGTGAGGACATGTATGTGAGTGAGGATGTATATGTGAATGAGAGTGTGTGTGTGTGCGAGAGCATCTATATATATGTGTGTGTGAGTGCGTGTGAGAATACATGTGTATGTGAGTGACTGTGTATGTGTGAGAGGGTGTATGTGAGTGAGAGTGAGGATGTGTATAAATGTGAGAGTGTGCAGGAGCGAGGGTGTGTGTAGTTGTGAGTGTGTGAGTGGGAGTGTATGCGATTGAATGTGTGTGTTTGTATGTGTGATAGTATGTGTGTGATGTGTGAGAGAGAGGGCATGTATGGCTGTGAGTTGCATGTGAGTGAGAGTGTATGTGACTGAACGTGTGCATGTGTATGTGTGAGAGTATGTGGATGAGAGTATGTATGTGAGTGTGTGCAAGAGTGAGAGTGTGTGTATGTGTGACAGTATATGTGAATGTGTTTGTGAGAGCGAAGGGTGTGTGAGTGAGAGTTTGTGTGTGAAAATGAGGGTGTGTGTGTGTGAGAGTGAGAGTGTATGTGAGCAAGGCAGTGTGTGTCAGACTGGCTGTGTGTGTGAGAGTATGTGTGAGAGTATATATGACTTGAGAGTGTAGGTGAGTGTGTGTGAATGTGAGAGAATGAGAATGTGTGAGTGAGCAACTGTGTGTGAGAGTCTGAGTGTTAGAGTTTGTCAAAGACTGTGCATGAGAGTATGTGTGAGAATGTGTGAGACTGTGCATGAGAGTATGTGTGAGAATGTGTGAGACAGAGTGTGTGAGCGAAAGTGTGGCAATATTGTGAGACTGAGTGCGGAGAGTTTACCCTCCGATACCCATTGACTCCAGGTTTGCCAGGGCTCCTTGATACCACTCTCAGTCAACTGCAGCCTTGATGTCAAGGGCTGGCACGCTCTCCTTACCTCTGGAATTCTGCTCTTTTGTCCAGGTCCGAACCAAGGGTTATAATGAGGTCAGGAGCTGAGTGGCCCTGGTGGAAGCAAAACTGGCTTCTGTACACATTCTCACAAACCCAGATCCTCACACACATGTTTGAGAATGAAAGGGTAACAGTGAGTGTGTGTACGCATGTGAAAGCTTATGAGAGAGTGTGCGTGTTTGTGAGGGAGAGGGATTTGTTTGATTCATTTGTGGGACTTGGGTGTCGCTGGCTGGCCAGCATTGATAGCCCATCCCTATTTGCCCTTGAGGAGGTGGAGATGAGGCTGCCTTCTTGAATCGCTGCTGTCCACTTGCTGTTCCAAGGTCAATGCCAGGTGGTCCGTCCAGTTTAATTTCTTTGTTGGGACTTCCCTAGTGATTGATACAACTGAGTGGCTTTCTAGGCCATTTCAGAGGGCAGTTGAGAGTCAGCCACACTGGCTGTGGGTCTGGAGTCACCTATTGGTCAGACCAGGTAAAGATGGTCGTTTCCTTCCCAAAAGTACATGAGTGAACCAGATGGATTTTTGCCGACAATTGACAGTGGTTTCAATGTCATCAGTCGACTCTTAATTCCCGGTTTTTTAAATTGAATTCAAATTCCATCATCTGCTGTGGCTGGATTCAAACCCAGGTCCCCCAGAACATTATGCTGAATTTCTGAATTAATAGTAGAGTGATAATGCCACGAGGCTACCCCCTCTCCTTCTGTGAGATAGTATGAGTGTGAGTGTGAGTGTGTGTGTGAAAGAGAGAGAGTGGTTGTGAGTGTGTGTGTGAAAGAGAGGGAGTGTGTGAGTGTGAGAGTGTGTGTGTGCAGAGATGTTGGGGCAGCCCATGGCCAGAGGTGACACAAAATCACTGCTGATGGGGTTGGCATAAAAATTGGCAGAGAAAGGTTTTAGTGGTATCGACAGAAATGGTTTGCTTAGATCAGCATTAATCATAAGTTAGGACAGTGGTAGCTTTGAGGATAAGGTAAATCCAAGGAAACAAGGTCTAGGAGGAATGAAGAATTTTACAACAAGGAAACAAGGTCTAGGAGGAATGAAGAATTTTACAAATTAAAATACAAGATTTGCACAAACGCAGAGCTACAGATGCCTGTGAGAGGGACAATATGACATAATGATATCTGGGAGCAGACATCCCAAGGCTTGTACTTTAGTAAGATTTGAAATAAAAGTACAATCCCACAATAATTAAAAATCTTTAGGTAACTAAATATTGACACATTAGAAATGCAATCTACTCCTAACAATAAGGAATGTGTCTGAATTCCTTGAAATAAAGGACTCTAGATAATGGCGAGGACTCCCATCCTGTCAGCAAGAGGCAACTCAGTGACAAATAGGGAAAACAGATAACTTCTAAAGGGCACCGGTCTGACTTTGAGAAAGTAAACAATGGCAGCTTCACAACCAAAATAAGCAAACTCAAATAATACTGATGGAGACAGCTCAAACAAATTCGTACATCGAAGGACCAAGTTAAGGAAGACAGAGACAGATGGTAAGGTAAAAGGGGGAACAAGAATATTCGTTAAACCTTAATTGTTCAGACAAGCTTATTGAGCTGTGAAAGTGTTTGAGTTTCAGTCTTATTAATGGAATTTGAATAGAGTCATACAGCATGGAAACAGACCCTTCAGTTCAATTCGTCTCTGCCGACCAGGTATCCTAACCTAATCTAGCCCCATTACCCAGCACTTGGCCCATATCCCTCCAAACCCTTCCTATTCATATACCCATCCAAATGCCTTTTAAATGTTGCAATTGTACCAGCCTCCACCACATCCTCTGGCAGCTCATTCCATACACATACCATCCTCTGCTTGAAAAGTTGCCCCTTAGGTCTCTTTTATATCTTTCCCCTCTCACCCTAAACCTATGCCCTCTAGTTCTGGACTGCCCCACTCTAGGGAAAAGACTTTGTCTATTTACCCTATCCATGCTCCTCGTGATTTTATAAACCTCTATAAGGTCACCCCTCAGCCTCCAACGCTCCAGGGAAAACAGCCCCAGCCTATTCAGCCTCTCCCTATAGCTCAAACCCTCCAACCCTGGCAGCATCCTCGTAAATCTTTTCTGAAACCCTTCAAGTCTCACAACATGTTTCCGATAGGAAGGAGACCAATATTCCAACAGTGGCCGAACCAATATTCTGTACAGCTGCAACATGACCTTCCAACCCCTGTAGTCAATGCACTGACCAATAAAGGAAAGCATACCAAACGCCTTCTTCACTATCCTATCTACCTGCTACTCCACTTTCAAGGAGGTATGAACCTGCACTCCAAGGTCTCTTTGTTCAGCAACACTCCCCAGGACTGTACCATTAAGTATATAAGTCCTGCCCAAATTTGCTTTTCCAAAATGTAGAACCTCAAATTTACCTAAATTAAACTCCATCTGCTACTCCTCAGCCCATTAGTCCATCTGATTAAGATCCCATTGTAACTGAGATAATCTCTTCACTGTCCACTCCACCTCTAATTTTGGTGTCACCTGCAAACTTACTAACAATTCCTCCTAGAGTCATAGAGTCCTACAGGAGGGAGATAGGCCCTTTGGCCTAAACTAGCCCATGCCGACCAAAATGTCCATCCACGCTAACCCCATTTCCCTGCACTTAGCCCATCCCCTCCTGATCCTTTCCTATCCATGTATTTGTCCGAGTGCCTTTTAAATGTTGTTAATGGACCCACCTCAACCACTTCCATTAGCAGCTCATTCCATATGCGTACCACCCTCTGTGTAAAAATGTTGCCCCTCAGATTCCCTTTTATTCTTTCCCCTCTAATCTTAAACTGTTGCCCTCTAATCCTCAATTCCCTAACCCTGGGAAAAAGACTGAGTACATTCACCCAATCCATGCCTCTCATAGCTATATACACCTCTACAAGACTCCCCTCTCAGTCTCCTATGCTCTAAAGATAAAAGTCCTAGCTTGTCCAACCTCTCCCTATAACTCAGACCCTTGAGTCCTGGTAACATCCTTGTAAATTTCTTCTGCAGTCTTTCCAGTTTAATAACATCCTTCCAGTAACAAGGTGACCAAAACTGAACACAATACTCCAAGTGCGGCCTCACCAACATCCCGTTCAACTGCAACATAACCTCCCAACTTCTCGACTCGGTGCCCTGACTGATCAGGACCTGGAGATTTACCTATTTTCATACGTTCTAATACATCCAACACCACCTCTTACTGTGATATGGATTGTCCCCAAGATAACACCACTAACTTTCCCAAGTTCTCAATACTTCAAATCTATATCCACGGTAAACACAGAGAAGAAATATTCGTTGAAGACCTCGCCCATCTCCCGCGGTTCTACACATACATGTCCACTTTGGTCCTTAAGGGGCCCTATTCTCTCTCTCGTTATTCATTTTCCTTTAATATACTTAGATAACCTCTTTGGATTCACCCCAATCTTCTCAGCCAATGCTATCACGTGCCCCCTTTTCACCCTCCTGATTTCCTTCTTCAGTAAACTCCTGTGTCCCTTGTATACCTCCAGGGATTCCCTTGATCCCAGCTGCCTGTACCTGGGCCACCCCTCCTCCTTTTTTCTGGTCAAAGCCTCAATATCTCTTGCCATCCAGGGTTCCCTACTCCTGCCAACCTTGTCCTTCACCCTCACAGGAACAGATAGACCTTGTACTCTCGCTATCTCACTTTTAAGGGCCTCCCACTTGCCGAAGGTCCCTTTGTCTACAAACTAACTACTCCCCCTGCAAGCTCCTGTCTAATCCCATCAAAATTCACCTTGCCCCAGTTTAAAACCTGAACCTGTCCCTCTCCATAACTATTTTAAAATTAATAGAACTATACTCACTATATTCACATCCAAATCATTTATATAAATGACAAAAAGTCGACATTCTGCGGTAAGTGTTCACAGTTGGAGGAGCTTGGGCTTAGGGTTTATGAGCTGGCGGCTGAGCTGTAGACACTGTAATGTCTCAAGGAGGAGAGAAGGTCTGTTGGGTGTTTTGCACCAGGAGGCAGTTACACTGCTCAACACACGGTATTCTAATTTGCTCATCAGTAAGAGATAGATGCATATGACTACACGTGAGGCAGGTAAATGGACCCAGAGAGTAGGAACCTCAGCCATTGCAATTGCCCAACAGGCTTGAGGTATTGTCAACTTGTCTGGCTGAGAGTAAGGACTGCAGGTTAACTGACCATGACACGCTAATAAAGGAAACCATTTAGGAGTGGGGAGGAAGCAGCTATGTATTGGAACTAGGGGACAGCATAATTGTTACTGTTCCATTCAGCAATGAATGTGAGTCCAGACACTGTATCCCCTGCCAACTGCCAAGGGTCAGGATATCACTCAGGGCTAGAAATTAATTTACAATGCAGGGTAAGGATCTAGGTGTTATGGTCATTTCGGTACCAGAAACATAGGCAAGACAAGGGAAGGGGTGCTGCAGATTCAGCAGGAGGAGCTAGGCACCAGGTTAAGCAGCAGAATCTCAAAGTGATTAATCTCTACATCATGACTTAATCCACAGGCATATTGGCAAAGGGCAAATCCGAGGGAAGTGAATGCATAACTCATACATGGAAAAACTGGTTCCAGTTCATGGGGCACTGGCATCAATGCCACAGAAAAATGGATCTGTACTGTTAGAACAGTCTGCCCTGGGTAGTATTTGGACTGGTGGTAAACCATATTAAACCATAAGACCAGAAGATACAGGAGAAGAATTATGTCATTCAGCCTACCAAGTCTACTTTGCCATTCAATCATGGCTGATAGGTTTCTCAACCCTATTCTCTTGCTGTCTCCACATAACCCTTGATGCCCTTACTAATCAAGACCTCAATGACTTGCCCTCCCCAGCCCTCTGCAATATTGCGTTCCACACATTCCCCACTCTTTGGCTGAAGAAATTCCTCCTCATCTCAGTTATAAAGGGCCATCCCTTCACTCTGAGGCTGTGCCCTTGGGTCCTAGTCTCTCCCAGTTGAAACATTTTCCCAATGTCCACTCCATCCAGGCCTCTTAATATTCTGTAAGTTTCAGTCAGATTCCCACCACCAGCCCCCAACCCTCTAAGCTTCATCAAACATACATCCAGACTCAACCACTCTTCAATATGACAAGCACTTCATCCCTGGGATCATTGTTGTGAACCTCCTTGGACCCTCTCTAACATCCTTCCTTTGATAGCTGCGATTCTTCAACTCTACCCACACAGCTTCTACAGTTTCTGACTCTATATCTGTGAGACTCACAACATTAGACCTTCATTCCTGATGAAGGGCTTTTGCCCGAACCGTCGATTTTCCTGCTCCTCGGATGCTGCCTGACCTGCTGCGCTTTTCCAGCACCACTCTAATCTTGACTCTAATCTCCAGCATCTGCAGTCCTCACTTTCACCTACAACATTGAATCTGTCAATTTCAAGTTACAAGCTCATTTACCTTGTTTCCTAGACCACGTGCACTCTGAATGTTTTGCCTGAAACGTCATTTTTCCTGCTCCTTGGATGCTACCTGACTGCTGTGCTTTTCCAGCACCATTCTCATCTTGACTCTAATCTCCAGCATCTGCAAAACCCACTTTTGCCTGCCTGAGAGATATAACAGTCTGTCACCTGGATTCTGTATAGGACATCGGAAAGTGTTGATTGTTTTGGAATTGAGAAGAATGAGGGGAGATCAAACTGAGTCATATCCATTCAGTTCAACTTGATTTAAGAATGGGGCTGTTGGAGGTGCTTGATCAGTTGAGAGGGAGAGGTCACATCCAGAATGAGGCACAGCCCAAGTGAATAAATAGTTGAGGATTTTAGAGGCAACATTGAAATTTAGTGCAGAGGCAGAAAGGTGTATTTTACTTGCTTATAATTTGTAAAGTTTTTTTTAACAGAATAAACTGAAGCTCCAGGGTTAGAGCTCCATCATGAAAGAGTGACATCTCAGGAAAACCGTAAATTCATTGTTTGGTAATAGCTGCTAATTTGATTATTATCTATTATAGGTTAGTTTCAGATTGAATGTAATTAGGACAAATATTTACAGATTACAAACTAAAAAAATTAGGAATTTTTTGTACAATATTAAGAACTAAGGAAACAAAACAGAGATGCTGGGGCCAGGCAATGTGTTGTAATTGCATGTTCTGGAAGCTGGTCAACCTAGTTGTGGTTCATTGTGATCATATCTGTAGCAAATGTTTGTTTTTAATTAGATTAGATTGGATTACCTTCAGTGTGGAAACAGGCCCTTTGGCCCAACAAGTCCACACCGACCCTCTGAAGAGTAACCCACCCAGAACCATTTCCCTCAGACTAATGCACCTAACACTGTGGGCAATTTAGCAATGGCCAATCCACTTTGGACCTGCACAAATTTGGACTGTGGGAGGAAACCGGAGACACCTGGAGGAAACCCACGAAGACAGGGGGAGAAAGTGCAAACTCCACACAGACTGTCACCTGGATTCGAATCCGGTGCTGTGAGGCTGCAGCGCTAACCACTGCAAATTGAGGTTACAAGGACTTTAAACTAGTTAAAGGGACGAAGGGATGGCTCAACAAAGTCCAGAACAAGTGAGAGGACAGAGAGTATGGAAAGAATCGGAAACATAACTTCAAGCACAACAGATAAGAAGATAACTATGAGAAGGGGGGACCAGTCAATGCAGGACTGAGGGTGTTTTATTTAGAGTGCACGTGGTCTAGGAAACAAGGTAAATGAGCTTGTAACTTGAAATTGAAATTGACAGATTCAATGTTGTAGGTGAAAGTGAGGACTGCAGATGCTGGATGATTCAGTGACCTTAATACACTTTTTAACTAGTCCACTGAATTTTAAACTTCTAAAATGAAGAAAGAAAATAAATATTTCCCAGTTCTATTTCCCACACTGCCTCCAAAATCCCCAAACTATAACCTTACTCAGGCCATGTGTCACTCCTGTCCAAGTGTGCAAAGCTTACTGATCTTACCCTGTCAAAAGCTTTCTGGAAATCCAAATCGATCATGTCTACTGACTCTCCTTTGTCTAACTTGCTCATTATAAGATCATAAGTTCATAAGATATAGGAGCAGAATTAGGCCATTCGGCCCATTGAGTCCGCTCCGCCATTCGATCATGGCTGCGATGCTCCTCATCCCCATTTTCCTGCCTACCCCCATATCCATTCAGCCCGTCATCAATTAAAGATCTGTCTAACTCCTCCTTAAATTTACTCACTGTCCCAGCATCCACCGCACTTTGGGGATAGTGAATTCCACAGATTCACAACCCTCTGGGAGGAGGAGTTTCTCCTCAACTCTGTTTTACATTTGCTGCCCCTTACCCTAAGACTATGACCTCTCACCCTAGAATGCCCCACACCAAGAAGCATCCGTTCCATGTCTATTTTATCCACACCTTTTTATTATCTTGAATACCTCAGTTTGATCTCCCCTCATTCTTCTCAATTCCAGCCAGTATAGGCCCAAACTGTTCACTTTGGTATGCATTTAGTATGCATTTTGGTACAACAATCAATGGTAGGGCCTTAGATAGTGTTGTAGAACAGAGGGACCTAGGCCTGAAGTTTGTGTCACATCTCGACAGGGCGGTTAAAAAGGCATTTGGCACTTGCTCAGTCCTTTGAGTATAGGAGCTGGGAAGTCATGTCGAGGTTGTACAGGACACTGGTAAGGCCTCTTCTGCAGTACTGTGTCCAGTTCTGGTCGCCTGGTTATAGGAAGGATATTATTAAGTTGGAGAGGGTTCAGATGAGATTTACCAGAATGTTGCCGGGTATGGAAGGTTTGAGTTATAAAGAAAGGGTGGATAGGCTGGGACTTCTTTCACTGGAGAATAAGAGTTGACAGGCGACCTGGTAGAAGTTTATAAAATCATGAGAGGTGCAGATAGAGTTAGTGCATTTTCCCTAGGATGGAGGATTTCAAGACACATTTTTAAGGTGAGAGGAGAGAGATTTACAAAAGACTTGAGGGCAACTTTTTCTTACACAGTTGGTGGTTCACATGTGGAATGAACGTCCAGAGGAAGTGGTGGATGTGGGTACGATTACAATATTTAAAATATATTTGGATGGATATATGAATAGGAAAGGTTGGGAGGGCTATGGGCCAGGAGTGGGTGGGTGGGACTAATTTAGTTTGGGATTATGTTTGGTGTGGACTGGTTGGACTGAAGGGTCTGTTTTCATGCTGTATGACCCTATGCCTTTTAAACATTGTAACTGTACCAGCATCCACCACTTCCTCTGGCAACTCATTCAACAAACTTGTGAAGTGTTTTGAGACGTTTCACTGTGTTAAACATGCTATAAAAAATCAAGTTGTTGTTGAGGCAGATAGTCTCCACCGAGCCAAGTGCCCCGAAGAGGATAAGGAAGAGAGAGACAAATGTTGACAACTGCACAGTCAATATTTCAATAGATTCATAAAGTTTTCATCCTGCCAGCATCTCAAAGGAGCCCTCTTGTGGCCTAGGCTGTGCACAGCAAATCTGTCTCATTCCATTTCTCCAACAGGGAGATGCTTCATGCGTTAAATTTTAATAACCATTTCTCTGTGGATTTACGAGCAGGAAGACATCTCCATCTTGAGATTGTCAACCACACTCTTACATGTTTCCAAGTCCTGGTGAGTTAAAGAGCGCCGAGGGCTGATTCATAATTAATTAAAATATTTTATGAATAACTTTATGTAAAAGAATTGCGACACACAAATGTGCTGTTGATTTCGAGGTGTTTGAGATCACAGTTACTTCGTAAAGGCACTCAGCAACTGGGAGCAATTTTCTGATACCTTATTGAGTTTGCTAAGAATCATAGAAGCATAGAATTTTACAGAAGGAGCTCATTCAACCGATCATATCTACATTGGCTCCTGAAAGGGCTACCCAGCTAGTCCCACTCTCCAGCCCTATCTCTGTAGCCCATTAACTTCAGCCCTTTCAAATATATATCCAGCTCTCTTTTGGAACCTCCAATGTAATCCACCTCCACCACCCTCCTAGGCAGCACATTCCAAATCCTAACAACCCTCTGACTGAAGAGGTTTCACCTCATCTCACTCCTAGTTCTCTTGCTGACAATCTTGAAACTGTGAGCCCTAGTTACTGACAAGAAACAGCAGTTCCAATATGATACATTAGTAAATTAGTTTGCAGCCAGCCGACAGGTGAGAATGTGCTGTTTTAGAATGGTCCAGTCTTCTTCCGTGATGCTGTGCGATCTTTGTGTTATTAAAGATGACGTTGCCGTAGCTTTACTCTCTCGCATTAGAGAAGAGATGATGTGGTAGCTGATCTTTAGGGTCACCTCAACTTGGGAGAGGTTGAGAAGGAGAATCCTTCTCTGTCACCTCAGTATTTGTTGGCCCCTAGGGCTGATCGAGGGAAACTCCTGGTCTTCCTCCAAAATGGTAGTACCTTGACACCTGCTGTTGCTCACACGCCCCTCTTGGCCAATGACTGCAGGCAGCTACTTATGATGTCATTGTCCCCCTGCCCACCTTCATCTGAAAGTTAAGTTTTTGCTTCATCTAAGAACTTATTTTCCCAAACATAGATTTCATAGCAGGATAGCATGACGCATAACAATTATTTTGTTTATGTCAGAAGAAGACAAGCAGAGGATTGGTTAGCTCAGCTGGCTGGACAGCTGGTTTTCTATGCAGAATGATATCCACAACATGGGCTCAATTCCCACACCAGCTGAGGTTAATGTGAAGAATTCTCCTTCGCAACCTCTCCCCTTGATTGTGGCATATTGACCCTCACGTTAAACATCCACCAGTCAGCTTATTCTAACAAGAGGACAGACCAGTAGGGCACCTTTATCTTTACTATGTTAAGTAAGATCTCAAGCAAAAATAGAAGTTGCTGGAAAAGCTCAGCTGGTCAGAAGTAAAATCATAGGAATACAAAGGAAAACATTTTTTTTAAGGGGAAATCTCAATTTCCAACATACTAAGCCTTTTTCAGACAGACAGCCTCACAAACACACTCCTTCTCTCACGCACTCCATCTCACAAACATCATAAGACAATTTTTAAAATTTATTTAGGGGATGAGGACAATTCTGACTAGGCCTCTACTTTAGTTGAGTCTTGTATATGGGATTTTATCAAATGCGTTGTGGAAATCCATATACACACATACACATTCCCCTTCCGCTACCTTAGTCACCTCTTCAAAAAATTCAGAGTTTCGTCAGGCAACACCTACCTGTTATGAAACCATTCTGGTTTTCCCTGATCAGCTGGAAATTTTCAAGTTGTTCCGTTACCACATCCTTGATGATAGACTCCGACAACTAAAGCAGGCAGCATAGTGGTTCAGTGGTCAGCGCTGCTGCCTCCCAGCCTCAGGTGACTGTCCATGTGGAGTTTTCACGTTCTTCCTGTGACTATGTGAATTTCTCTGGGTGCTCCACATTCCTCCCACAATCCACAGGTGTGCAGGCCAGGTGAATTGGCTGTGCTAAATTATTGTTCAGGGATGTGTAGGTTGAGTGCATTAGTCAGGGGTAAATGTAGAGTAATAGGGAATGGGTCTGGGTGGGTTGGTGTGGACGTTTGGGCCGAAGGGCCTGTTCCTACACTGTAGGGATTCTATAAAAAAAATTTCCCCACCACTAACTTGTTAACTAGTCTGTAATTTTTTGGTTTTCCTCTTTCATGACTTTTTAAAAAGTGGAGTGATATGCAACTTTCCAATCCAGAGGGATGACTCCTGTACCTAAGGAATTCTGAAAGTTCAGGCATCTATGATGTAGGAGAAAGTGAGGACTGCAGATGCTGGAGATAACAGGCGAGAGTGTGGCGCGAAAAAAAGCACAGCTGGTCAGGCAGCATCCGAGGAGCAGGAGAATCGACATTTCAGGCATAAGCTCTTCATCATGGAAACAGACCCTTCGGTCCAACTCACCCATGCTGACCAGATATCCTAAACCAATCTAGTCCCATTTGCCACCCCTTGGTCCATATCCCTCTAAGTCCTTCTTATTCATTATACCCATCCAGATGAAGAGCTTATGCCCAAAACATCGACTCCCCTGCACCTTGGATGCTGCCTGACCTGCTGTACTTATCCAACGTCACACTTTTTGACTCTGTCTACAATGTCAGGTTGGCTACAATGGAAGATTTGAGCTGTGTAGACAGGTTGAATGGGTTGTGATTATTTTCCCTGGAGTTTCGAAGGGTTACTTTAGACAGATTAATAAAATCATGAGGGGAATGGATAGGGTGAATAACCAAGGGTGGGGGAGTCCAAAACTAGAGGGCATAGGTTTAAGGTGAGAGGGAAAAGATTTAAAAGGGACCTGAGGAGTGAGGTTTTCACGCAGAGGGTGGTGTGTGTATGAAATGAGCTGCCAGAGGAAGCAATGTAGGCGAGTACAATTACAGCATTTAAAAGGCATCTGGATGAGTATGTGAACAGAAAGGGTTTAGCGGGATATGGGCCAAATGCTGGCAAATGGAACTAGATCGGTTTAGGATATCTGGTTGGTATGGACAAGTTGGACCAAAGAGTCTGTTTCCGTGCTGTACACCTGCATGACTATGTCCTCCCCTACTTCCTTTAACAGCCTCGGTTGGAAACTATCAGGTCCTGGTGATTTGTCACTCTTTAATTCCAATAATTTCCTCGTTAGCAATGTTTTACTTATGTTAATTTTATTCAGTCTTTGTTCCTGTTTCACTATTAATTTCCTCAAGGCAGCCGGCAAGCCTTCCTCCTTTTCTAGCATAAATACTGAGACATGGTAATTATTCATCACGTCTGCCATTTGCCCAGAGTCATTGACAATATCCCCACTTCCAGTCTTTAGTGGGTCAGCATTGTACCTGACCACCCACTTTTCCCTGAGGTAATTATAACATTTCTTATTGATTTTGATGTTGCCTGCAAGTTTCATTTTGTAAGCCCGTTTTGTAGCTCTTTTAAGCTGCTTTGTGCCCCTTGGTAGCGTTTGTATCTTTGCCATTCAGCAGGATCTGTGCTTTTATTTGCATTTTTCATTGTACCTTATCTCTTCAGTCATCCACAGCTTGTTTTTTTTTCTGGCAAGTGCAGCTTTTCTATCTCAGGAGGTGTATAAACTGATTTTGTATTGTATTTGATATTTCATTAAATATCCTTCATTTCTCTTCAGTCGTTTTACCCATTAACAGATTTTCTGAGTTTACACTGGACAGTCCATCTCATTAACTTCATAGGGTCATAGAGTCCTTCAGAACACTGACAGGCCTTTCAGCTCAAACTGGTCCATGCTGATCAAGATGTCCATCAACGCTAACCCCATTTCCCTGCACTTGGCCCATATCCTCCTAAACCTTTCCTATCCATGTATTTGTACAAATGCCTTTTAAATGTTAATGTACCCGCCTCAACCCTTCCACTGGCAGCTCAATCCATAAGCGTACCACCCTTTGTGTAAAAAGTGTCACCCTCAGGTTTCTTTTTATTCTTCCCCCTCTAATCTTAAACTGATGCCCTCTACTCCTCGATTCCCCAAACCTGGGAAAAAGACTCAGTGCATTCACCCAATCCATGCCTCCCATGATCTTATACGCCTCTATAAGACTCCCCGCTCAGTCTCCTATGTTCTAAACAAAAGTCCTAGCTTGTCCAACCTCTCCCTATCGGTCAGACCCTTGAGTGCTGGCAACATCCTTGTAAATTTCTTCTGCACTCTTTCCAGTTTAATAACATCCTTCCCAAAACAAGATGACCAAAACTGAACACAACACTCCAAGTGTGGCCTCACCAAAGTCCTGTACAACTGCAACATCACTTCCCAGTTTCTATACTCAATGCCCTGATTGATGAAGGCCAGTGTATCAAAAGCCTTCTTCACTGCCCTGTCTACCTGTGACTCCACTTTCAGAGAACCGTGCACCTGAATTCCAAGGTACCTGTGTTCCACTACACTTCTTAAGGCCCTACCATTTACCATGAAACTCCTACCTTGATTTGACTTTCCAAAATGCAAGACCTCACACTCATCTATATTAAACTCCATTTGCCATTTCTCGGCCCACTTCCCCAGCTGATCCAGGTGCTGCTGCAATTTCTGAGAACCTTCCTCACTGTCCACGATACTGCCTGTTTTAGTGACATCTGCAAACTTACTAATCATGCCTTAAATATTTTCACCCAAACCATTGATGTAGATAATAAACAGCAATGGGCCCAGCACCGACCTCTGAGGTACTCCACTAGTCACAGGCCTTCAGTCCGACAAGCATCTTTCCTTATTACCCTCTGCTTCCTACCATCAAGCCAATTGTGTATCCAATTCGCCAACTCCCCCTCGATTCCATGTGATCTAACCTTCCAGAGCAGCCTACCATGTCGAACCGTATCAAAGGCCTTACTGAAATCCATATAGACTACACCCACTTCCCTGCCTTATTCTGCTTTAAATCCTAAACATTAGTAGCTCATTCATACCTTTTGTTTTCAAACAGTACATTGAACTCAATCATGTTATGATCACTATTTGATAAATGTTCATATACAATTAGATAATTGATTAAATTTGGCTCATTACTCATACCTAAATCCAATGTTGTTTGTCTTCTGGTTGCATCCAGGACATATTGCTCTAGGAACTATCCCAGACACACTCCAGAAAGTCACTGCCTTTCTGATAGGTGCTTGTCTGTCTTTTCCAATCTCTGTTAAAATCCCATTAATAGTATTCTGACTTCAATAGTATTGTGACACAACCTACCCAATTTCTGCATTTATACAATCTAGCTCTTCAGAGCTGGTACCAGGGGTCTGTACACAACACTTATTACAGTTTTAGATCCTTTACTGTTCCTCAGTTCAACCCATTTGGTCTCCAACTAATGCTTTCCCCCCCATTATATCCTCCCTTTTTATAGTTTTGTTTCCAAACAGTAAGCCTATTTCATCTCTGCTGCCATTTTCCCTCTGTCCTGTAAACCTTACAACCAGGTATATTTAGTTCTAACCATCCTGTCTCTGGAACGGCTACTATAAGCATTGTCTCCGATTTGAATTTAATTTATTCCTTAGAATCAGTGCATTCATATACAGAATTCTTATTTGGGCCACAGACTGTAACCTGTTTAGTTCGCAAGTTTGCTCGCTGACCTGGATGGTTTGTTTTCAGACGTTTCATCACCACACTAGGTAACATAATCAGTGAGCCTCCGGTGAAGTACTGGTGTTATGCCCATCTTTCTGTTTGTGCGTCTTGGTCTCTTATGGTGGGTGATATAATTTCTCGTTCTTTTTCTCAGCAGATGGTAGATGGGGTCCAAATTGATGTGGTTGTTGGAGTTCTGGTTAGAATCAACTCGGTAAAAACAATGACTGCAGATGCTGGAAACCAGATTCTGGATTAGAGTGGTGCTGGAAAAGCACAGCAGTTCAGGCAGCATCTAAGGAGCAGC
>NC_057710.1:3651141-3661298 GCF_004010195.1 Chiloscyllium plagiosum
ATTCTTGATGAAGGGCTTTTGCCCGAAACGTCGATTTCGCTGCTCCTTGGATGCTGCCTGAACTGCTGTGCTCTTCCAGCACCACTAATCCAGAATCTGGTTTCCAGCATCTGTAGTCATTGTTTTTAACCTACTTACAAAGGGTTCTATCTGTACCCCTAATTATAGATCCTCCTACCACTACTTTTCTCTTTACCCAACCCCCCACCCCCACAAGCTTGTATGGCATTCTGTACCATTTGCAGTGGCCAGTTTGCCCACCCTCCCTAGAGTCCTTTCCCTCATCCACTGGGAGCAAGCACCTCATAACTACTGGACAAAGTTCAAGAGGTGAAGTTCCTCCAATGCTAAATTCAGGATCCCTCTACCTGTATCGTTGGTAGTCACACTCTCCTGTCCATGACCACTGGTCAAATTTCAAGTACTTAACTTACAGGGTGAGACTGTCTCCTGTAATACAGCATTCAGGTAACTCTTCCCTTTCTTGATGTGTCCATGTTCGAAGTTCAGATTCTAGCTGATCAACTCTGAACTCTCAGCAACACAATTTAAACTCAGAATACAGTGTAATGCTAAGTACAAACTAAATTAAGTCTGACTAAAGATCTAGACTTCTCCTTGCAGCAAACACACACATTCAAGCTGCTGCAGTCCAACAATGACATGGATAACTCTGAGCTGGAGTTGCCACATGTGGTGATCACTATGAACCACAATGGAATCCACCAACTCCTACATCACACAGACACAACACATTACCTGACCCTGCACCTCACATTTAATTAGATTTTAATTATTTAAAAACCCTACTGGTCTTTAGTATTTTTAAACTATATTTCTGTCCAGCATCTCCCACATACTGCAGCAGCAGCACATTGCCTCACATGCCACATCTATATTAATTTATATATTAATCACTAACACTGATTTTAGTAACTTTACCCTGTATTGTCAATATTTTTACACCAGATCAATTTTATATCTGAAGCTTTTTTAATATAAAAAATGAAACAAGAGATCCAAACACAAACTGAAAACCTTAATTTTACCTTAAAGATTAAAATATTTACTAGGATGACGAGTGAATGGATCACTGGCTCATTGTAGTTTCTCTGTAGCTAGACTGCATTTAGATGTAATATGCAGTAACTCGTATTTAAAAATGGATTAATGGGATGTGGGTACTGCTGGTTGGGTCAGCATAGGTTGACCCTCCCTAGCTGCCCTTGGGGCAGCATGATGGCTCAGTGGTTAGCACTGCTGCTTCACAGCCAGGGACCGGGATTCGATTCCTGCCTCGGGCGACTGCCTGCCTGGAGTTTGCACGTTCTCTCAGTGTCTGCATGGGTTTTGGCTTCCTCCCACAATCCAAAGACGTGCAGGTCAGGTGAATTGGCCATGATAAATTGCCCATAGGGTTAGGTGCACGAGTTGGGGTAAATGTAGGGGACTGGGTCTGGGTGGATTACTCTTCGGAGGGTTGGCTTGGACTTGTTGGGCCGAAGGGTCTGTTTCCATACTGTAGGGAATCTAATCTAATCTAATCAAAAGGTAGTAGTGAGCTGCCTTCTTGAACTGCTGCAGTCCATATGGCATAGGTAGATCCACAACCCTGGATGAATATTTTTTTAAAAATCCATTGCTTAGGCTGACGCCAGGTGGTCTTACTGGTTATATTCCTTTTTTAAGACTTTATAGTGATTTGGTACAACTGAGAGGCTTGCTAGGGTATTTCAGAGGGGAGTTAACAGTCAAGCATATTGCTATGGGTCTAAAGTCACATTTAAAGATGGAAGATTTTCTTCCCTAATGGGTATTAATGAATGAAATGTGTTTTTACAACAATGATTACATGGTCATCATTATGCTAAGTTTTAAATCCAAATTTTTATTGAATTCAAAATTTCACCATCTGTCATTGTAGGATTTGAACCGAGGTCTTGGAATCTGGATTAGGGTCTATAACATTTAAACCAGGTTACTGTTCACGTGAAAACCTTTCAATCATAATCACCATTTCCAAATGACAGGCAATACAAATTTAAGTTTGTTATCACTCTGCAAATTTCATCCTAAGGAGCAGTGCACCCTCTCAGCTGCATGATCACATCACACTCCAAGGATTCATGCAGTGATCACTGTGCCAATGCATTCATTTCCAGTTTTTCAAAATGTCAAGTGAAGTAAAAGGCATTTAAGACCAAATGAAGGCCATACAACCTCTTGATCCTGCTCTCTACAGTAGGATCTCTACAAGCACAGATCCTCAGTAAACTCCAATCTTCCACATAACTGCCATATCCTTTGAGGACTGAAAAAATTGATTACAACCTTGAATATACTCAATTACAGAGTATCATTGCCTCTCAAATACAGCATCCTCATGAGTCCTAATGGATTACGTCCTGAGATTACACCCCTCTCTAACCCACAAGCTGATGAGCACATAAGGGAGAAAGGAAAAACAAAATGTTTCCAGGACTGCATGATGAATACTGTCGTGGGATGAAGTTAGAGTAGATCAGTTGGAGTAATCGGCCTGTGTTTTTGCTGCAAAATTCGATGTAATACACAATACAAGGACCTCACCACACTAAAGGAGACAATTTAACCCAGTTGACCAAAAACTGGAACTTTATTTTCTCCAGACATTTCTGTCCACAACTAAAAATGAAAACAATAAATAGAGCTGCTGTTCCCGGGGTCTGACTCTACAGTAATAACATGAAGAAGCTGCTTGCAGTGAGTACCTGAGTCCAGCAACAATATGGTGTTAGGCCATAGTGCCAGCTGGACTCCGCAGCTTCTTGGTTGTTATTGTTATCAGGTCAGAACAAGCAGAAACCACTTGCCAGGTTGCCTCAGTGCGCATGTGGCCTGCCTCTGCCCCGGCCCTTTGGCATGGCTGATGAGTCCACAGTGGAGCGTGGATTTTTGATGGTCTCATCAACAGACAGGATCAAGCAGGCTGCCTCTGAGGCAGCGGTGAGGGCATTGATACGCACTACAGCAGGCTCCCAAACACAGGACTCAAAATTATCGGCAATATCTTCATTGTTCACATCAACTCCGTACCACATTCCACCCTGTAAACAGAAGAGGTTATCAGGTAACGCTCGTGAAACCATCACCCCGTTCTCAAACGTCTGTTTCACTCAGGGCAGTGAATGCACTGTGCATCAAAATTCACTACAACATGACCTGTTCACCCCAGCCCAATATAGAGCACCAATTCCACCCAGATACCCACCCTCCTCTCCCCAATATTAACACTCAAAGCCTCACACAACCCACCAAGAGTTCTGCTCCCCAATAACTTTCTTTCAGCCCAGGGAAAGCTCCACCCACATAAACTGATGAAGCTCAATAATCATTCTGGTGTCTATATAGCAGGGTGGCACTGTTTCTGATCATAATCCAGCAACCCCTAGGGAGAGGAAAAGGAAACCCTGGGATTGGTAAAACCTGATCAAGCAGGAATGCTAAGAATCAATGTGAGAGAGAGGCGGAGAGCGAGACAGAAAGATTTTGTTTTAGGCTAGACTGTCAGACCTTTCTACAGAGTTGAGGGAGTGCCCAGACAGCCTTCCCTTACCTGAGCATGTTTGGCACGCAGCTTGTTGAGGATGTTTGTGGCATCAAAACCAGCATTGTCACACAGTTGTCGGGGAATCACCTCAAGGGCCTTGGCATATGCCCCAATCAGCAGCTGCTGTTTGCCGGGGATGGTTCTCGAATAATCTCGGAGGTGCCTAGAGATTTCCATCTCAATAGCACCTCCCCCGGCAACAACAGAGTCATTCTGCAGATACACAAATATAAATGTTCAGACATTTGAATATCATGCACTTGCAATTTGCAAGTCACAGTAACATAATGATAAACAAGACAGGCCAATAAAATACATTAAAAGATGGGCCCAGACCTCATCGTTGTCATATTAATCAAAAAACAAACATACTGCTGTTTAAGGTTGCTACTGTGTCACAAATACACAAAGAACATGAGATGAAGACCACACAGCCCCTACAGCCCACTCTGCCATGAAATACAGTAATAGCTGATGTTCTAGGTCAACTAAAGTGACAAACTTTATTTGAAAAACAGGGGCAATTGTCACAATATTACAATTATTAAAGGAAATACAGTAGCAGTGACCTTGGACTTAGTGTGCACATATCGTTGAAGGTGATATTTTGATACATGGATGCAAGTGGTTAAAAAGGCATACAAGATTCTGGGCTTTATAAGATTAAAATACAATAGCGAGCAAGTAATGACAAACCTCACAGTCAACTAAAATTGTGTCACTAATTTGGGGCACAATGCTTTCAAAAGAATACAAAGGCCTGAGAGAAGGCACAGAAAAGGCTTACAAGGAAGACCGCAGGGATGAGCTACCTCCACAGAAAGGCTTACAAGGAAGACCGCAGGGATGAGCTACCTCTGTCAATCAGGCAGATTAAAGAAGCGTTACTCTCTTTAGAATAACGTTGAGAAGCTGTTAAAAGTGATCAACATCATGAGGGATCTAGACAGAGCAGGTAGAAACAGTGCCAGTACTGGGAGCATTAATGACTAGGGGACACTAACTTCAGGTGAATGGCAAAAATTAAAACTATGAGGAAAAAATGCTATACAGCAAGTGGTTAGGGTGGAATTTATTGACTGCGAATATGGTGAGAACAGATACAAGTGAGGGTAACAAAAGGGGTTTGGAAAAGAGCCTGAAGTGAAAATATTCGCAGGGGATAAAACTTGCTGAGTTTGCAGAGAGGCAGTCGACCCTTCAAAGTCCCTCCTAGCAGAAGGATGTTATGAAACTTGGAAGGGTTCAGAAAATATTTACAAGGACGTTGCCAGGAATGCAGGATTAGAGCTACAGGCGGAATAGACTGGGGCTGTTTTCCCTGGTGCATCGGACGCTGAGGAGGTGACATTATAAAGGTTTATAAAATCAAGAGGGCATGGATAGGTCTTTTTCATAGGCATGAAATAGACACGGTCTTTGTCCTGAGGTGGGGGAGTCCAGAACTAGAGGAGAGGGGTTTAGGGTGAGAGGGGAAAAATTTAAAAGGGACCTACGAGCAAGAGCAAAAACGAGAGTGCTCGAGCAAGAGCAAAAACGAGAGTGCTCGAGCAAGAGCAAAAACGAGAGTGCTCGAGCAAGAGCAAAAACGAGAGTGCTCGAGCAAGAGCAAAAACGAGAGTGCTCGAGCAAGAGCAAAAACGAGAGTGCTCGAGCAAGAGCAAAAACGAGAGTGCTCGAGCAAGAGCAAAAACGAGAGTGCTCGAGCAAGAGCAAAAACGAGAGTGCTCGAGCAAGAGCAAAAACGAGAGTGCTCGAGCAAGAGCAAAAACGAGAGTGCTCGAGCAAGAGCAAAAACGAGAGTGCTCGAGCAAGAGCAAAAACGAGAGTGCTCGAGCAAGAGCAAAAACGAGAGTGCTCGAGCAAGAGCAAAAACGAGAGTGCTCGAGCAAGAGCAAAAACGAGAGTGCTCGAGCAAGAGCAAAAACGAGAGTGCTCGAGCAAGAGCAAAAACGAGAGTGCTCGAGCAAGAGCAAAAACGAGAGTGCTCGAGCAAGAGCAAAAACGAGAGTGCTCGAGCAAGAGCAAAAACGAGAGTGCTCGAGCAAGAGCAAAAACGAGAGTGCTCGAGCAAGAGCAAAAACGAGAGTGCTCGAGCAAGAGCAAAAACGAGAGTGCTCGAGCAAGAGCAAAAACGAGAGTGCTCGAGCAAGAGCAAAAACGAGAGTGCTCGAGCAAGAGCAAAAACGAGAGTGCTCGAGCAAGAGCAAAAACGAGAGTGCTCGAGCAAGAGCAAAAACGAGAGTGCTCGAGCAAGAGCAAAAACGAGAGAGACAGGAAGAGCAAGCGAGAGAAAGAGCGAGCAAAAGAGAGAGCGAGAATGAGTGTGCGCGAGAGAGCAGATTGACAGTGTGAACGCGAGAGAGAGAAGGAGCAGGATAGTTCCAAAAAGCTGGCACTGACACGATAGGGTAAATCACTTTCAATTATGCTGCAGCATCCAATGACTGCATTTCAGCATGTGGAAGAAGGGAGCATTCACAGAGCAAGCGAGAGAAAGAGCGAGCAAAAGAGAGAGCGAGAATGAGTGTGCGCGAGAGAGCAGATTGACAGTGTGAACGCGAGAGAGAAGGAGCAGGATAGTTCCAAAAAGCTGGCACTGACACGATAGGGTAAATCACTTTCAATTATGCTGCAGCATCCAATGACTGCATTTCAGCATGTGGAAGAAGGGAGCATTCACAGAGAACTTTTAGCTTGGGGACCTGAGCTGAATCCAGAATTTAAGAGGACGTGTCAATCTTTACTGTACTCTCAATTCAGAATGTTTCCACATTGGCACATGCCAAATGTGGAATTAAACAAAAGGGAGCTTTACTCTCAGCAGTTTTGCGGGAACTTACCGTACTCTCATTTAGACCCCTCATAGCTAAATGTGTACTGGCGCAGTGCACACATGCTATGCAGGCACAAGTGCCACTGATCACATCATGGATGCTAGAGCTGGACTACAGAAATCACCCATTCACATGTTAACCTGTCTACTGTACATTTTACTGCTTCAGCAACCCTGTACGAAATCTCTGGGGCTCTTGAAGCACTCAGGGCTCAGTGGCTTGCCTCCAAAAACCCCCACACAGCTCTTTAACTTTCTTACCTTGATGGCTCGTCTAACAATCATTATTGCATCATGAAGGGAACGCTCAGTCTCTTCCATAAACTGCTCTGAACCCCCTCTAAGAATGATCGTACAGGTCTTGGCCTTGGGACACCCAGTGAAGAAGTTATATCTGGACAGTGGGTGAAAGAATAGGTACAATTCAGTGGAACAGGAATGGCTGCAAGACTCAAAAATACATTTTAGCATATTCCACCTGAAGTCATACAAGTCAGAAATACTCAGACTGGAGAAGAAAAAATATCAAAGAGTAGGATGGCATTGTTTCTGACCCACGTTGACCCCTGTAAATGCAGGAAGGACGTTCCTAATACCTCAGTCACTCAGAATCGGGGATCATAGCGTTAAGGGCCTTCTGGGATTAAGAGGTGAAATTCTTCACACAGAGTGGTAAGCCTGTGGGATTTTCTGCCACAGAAAGTAGCTGAAGTTAAAACACTGAATGCTTTCAAGATGGAGACAGATATAACTCTTAGGTCTGAAAGGATTGGAGGAGAAAGGGCAAAACAGGGTTTTTTTAGGTATGGGCTTCACTGGCTACATTTATTGTCCATCATCAATTGCCCAGAGGGCAGTGAAGAGTTAAACACATTGCAGTAAAATCTAGAAAAACTTGGTGATGTTCTGTATATATATCGCTCAATGGGTTTAACTTCAGCAAGAACAGATTCCACGTTATACTCAACCTAGCAGTTGTACCTTTCACTTCCAACCTGGGCCTCCTCAAAGAGTGTGCACTGACCCAATACGTCACCTGTCAACGCATTAACACTGGTCTGAATGGAACCACCGCAAGCCTAGAAGACAAGAAAGCAAATGTATAAAAGTATACACAAAGAACAAATCTGCACCTGTTCTATTAACTAATATTGTGCAACAAGTCTCAACCTGCAAATCTCCTGGGTTCTGAATGCTCGAAATGTACACTGATGTCCACATGTAGTCTAGATTGGTTTTCTGGTCTATACTTAACTGGCAACAGTCAATAGCCTGAGCAACAAGTGTTCCTGGCTGACAGCAACCATCCTGGATTACTTTATTATTTCCTGTTAAACAATGATGTAGGCTAGGTTTGGCTCTGATACACCCAACGGTCAATCAGCCAACTGATCTTGATGTCTGGTTCACATGTTAACAGGGGAGATGCTCTGAACAACTGCTGATATGTATGAAAGCAGCAAGGTTCATCCATTGGCTTCTCAACGAGAAACACGAAGAGGAAAATTTACTTAGAATACTTGAATATCTTCTGCCTTATATAACACAGTTTTGTACCCATTCTGTACTTATTGATGTTTTGGAAAAACAAAATTATATCACATAGTATGTCAATTTAATTACCACCTACATGTATTTATTAAAAAGCTTACAATGAGCATTATTTCTGGTGACAGATTGCTCCTATTATATTTGAAAAAAGCTGAAAAAAAAGACACCTTGCTGAAGCTTTTAAAAAAAAAGAAAAGCGTTGGCAAAATGTACCTTTTCTTAGCAATACTAAAGTTCTCTACTACCAAATGACTATTATGTTAATCAGGTTAGATTTCTTACTGGTTACAAGTCTGTCAGTGAGATTGATCATTAGTGAAAATAACATTTCACAGCAAGGGAAATATAGCCAGTTAGTTCTTGCAATACAGCTCTATTTATTCATTAGACAATGAAAATTCACTGACCATCATAGTACGCTTAAGATCCTCCTCTGGGACCCTGCCAGCACAGAACATGTCTCTGTCTGCAAAATACTGGGTTGCCACATCTCCAATTGGAAGCTTAGACAGCACAACTTTGGCCCCAGACAGATGAATTTTCTCAAGTTTATCATAAAGGATATTCCACTCTGCATCAACAATTGCCTGATAGTCCTAGAAACAAAAGGAGATCAATGTATTTAATGGCAAGAGTCAGTGCAATACAGTATCCTGGGGAAATGGGTTAACACAACTGTACCATTATTGTTAAGTCCAAATCCTGCAAGATCACTGTGCTTTGCTCAATCCCTGACCCATCATGGAGAAAACATTTTCAGTAAATACAGTTTGACCATTTCAAATCTAAGCTCAGCCTCTTGGAACTATTATTTCATTCTAACTTTGCTGCACTCCGATGTGAATGGATGTGAAGTTGCTGGTGTTGGACTGGCATGGACAAAGTCCAAAACCACACGACACCACATCATAGCCTATCAGGTTTACTTGAAATCAGAAGCGTTCAGAATGTAGCCCCTTCGTGGCAATGGTGGGGTTACGCTCTGAAAACTTGCGATTTCAAATAAACCTGGTGTCATGTGACATCTGACTACGTAAATGGAGTACGAGAAGAGCTTCTAACGAATAAAAAAAAAATTGTGAAGGAGAGAGAGAGTGGGGTTGGTGAAAGGAATACTCTTTTCCTCCATACACTGCATTAAGCAATCCCTATAGGGAGGTATGGCACTTTTCTATTCCTCAGCAGCCAGCACGTGCTTTCTGAAAAATTGCCAACTGATGGCAAATAAGAAGTCACTTCGTATTGTGAACCTGTGTCCAGTGGAATCTGAACAATAACTACAACAGCCCAAAATCATTCCAAATGACTTCCAGAGTTAGCAGGAGAAACATTATTTCGCTCCATCAGCCCGGAGTCTATGAATCCAGCTTCCCAGTGTGAAAGCCAAGAGGCAAACTTGCTGAGGAAACCAGTGCCTTGTAATATGAAGTTGTGTACTGTATCTTTAAGCGAGGGTGAAACCTGTTTTGGCAGAGAGTGTTTGCAGGCACCTGTCATGTGACTGGCTAGAAGTCTCAGAGTGCACTGGAAAATTGAAAAAATGTAACATTTGGCTACTGTGTTCACAACAGTTCAAATTTAACCAGTTTAAATTATGCCCAGGATACTGAAACCTAATCAAATCTGAATTTTACTGTTTTGACAATATCGAACCAATGAGACAATCCGATGTTTGGGGATTTAAAAAAAGCAGACATTTTGAAAGCCAGTGAGTGTAAACTGCCATCTGGAGAGAGACTGCCTTTCGAAACAATCTCTATCAAAGGTACCTTTTTCATATGAAACATCTTTGCAGCAAAACACCAAAGACGACCCATTGAGATCTACAGGCAGAGGAAGGCAGATGCCGTCGACAGCCACTATCAGGTTTTGAAAATTAAGTTGATGCAATTTTAATAGGGGCTTTTACTGGATCAGTACAGGGGAACCTTGATTATCCGAATAAGATGGGTGGGCACTATTTCGTTAACATAACTGATTATTCAATTAATTGATTCAATGCCTTTCCTCTAGGGCGCAGGGATTTTCTATTAAGTTGCTCCCTGTTCAGGAGACGAGGCAGCAGCACACCGTGCACAAGGCCCCGCCCCCAAACCCCACCCATCCATGCCCGCCCCCAATTCCATCCAACACCGCCCCTGCCTGCCCCTCAACACTGCCCCCTGCCTGCCCCGCAAACCC
>NC_057710.1:3661669-3667148 GCF_004010195.1 Chiloscyllium plagiosum
TGCCCCCACCCACCGTATGGCCCCCGCCCACCCTGCTCCCCCACGCGCCCCTGCCCCCCCGACGACCCCAACCCCCTTGGGGGCAGCCAGACTGGACACCAACAGAGAGACTGCTCCTACCTTTCTGGGGTAAGTCTCCAAATAGCACACACAGACAGCCACAAACACAACTTTTTAACTGCAACTTTTTGACAAGTTCCACCTCTGCCCTGTACTGGACAATGTTAGAGAAATTATCTGGGGAAAGGGGGTTTAGGGTTCACCCCTATGTAGAACTCCAGGGATAGTGTGGGGATAGGGAGAGAGGGCTGGAGGTCAGTCATTTGGAGACGGTGCCTGGGCTCTCATCTATGTCCAGGACTGTTCTCAGCAGAGATCGTTTTTAATCAGTGTAAACAAAAGACGTGATCAGGGTTGAAACAGCTCTTTTATGTAATGTTTCTAACCGGACCTTGAGATCTCCTTCGGATCATCCAATATTCCGATAATTGATATTCGGATAATCGAGGTTCCCCTGAATATTGTTATAGAGTTGAAGGTAAATAACAAGTCTTTAAGAGAAAGGAGGCTTAGAGTTATAAATAGTTGTTTAATGTTCGGTTTTAGAGTTAAAGAATAAATTGATATTTTTACTTTAAATAATCAAATCTGGGAGTATTCTGTCACTCATAGTTTAACAGATTATGAGGTGAGGTGAGTTTTTCTGTGTGTGTTTAGTTTAATTAGCAGAGAGGTTTACCGCCGTGTCATACACTTGCAACTTCTAGACCTTTAGACAGAGGCTGAGTGGATGAATAGGGATAAAACCTGATAACAACACTGAGCAGAATCAAGCTGTTAATCCTATACATTTCACACCATGCATACTAGTTATCACAGAAATAACATGCAAGCTGTGCAGTGCATGGAGTTTTAAAAAGCTGCTGAGAGACCAGCAACTTTAAACTGTGATAATTTTTGAATAAGCTGGAGAGCAGTGAGCAATTAGATTTTAGTTATTGGGATGGTCTTGAACTGTACTACCTTGCATCAAAGAATCTGAGAATTGGTCATGTCTGACAATAGTCACAATGAGGAAAGAAAGGGACATTGTCAATATACTAAGCAGCCTGCTAGATTGGCACATCTACGACCAACACAGTGACAGCAGTGTGCACCCTCTACAAGCTGCAATTTTGCAAATCACCTTTTGATAGCACCTTCCAAACCTAGAAGGACATGGGTAGCAAATACACAGGAACACCTTCACCACATGCAAGTTCTTCTCCTGGCCATACCCTATCCTGACTTGGAACTTTATCTTTGTTTCTTCACTGTCACTGTATTAAAATCCTGGAACACCCACCCTATTAGCACTATGGGTGAACCTAACCTCAAAGACTGCAGTGATTCAAGGCAGCAGTTCACCACCACCACATGACAATTAGGGGTGTACAATAAACGCTGGCTTTGCCAGGAAGGTCTACATCCTATGAATAAATTTTAAAACTTACTCAAGCATTTATACTTTTGGATCACTCAAACTAATACATTGTTTAATTATATGGGAACCAATGGCTGAATGCTACTCAAGGACATGAGTTATTATAGAATTCCAATTTCCAATGACCAATTTCAAACCTTTTCTCAAACTGACAAATGTTTTCCTTATTGAGGTGTGGTATCAGAGGTACTAACATCTCTAAATTGTTGCCATAGATTATTAATTCTTCACCACAGTCAGTTAGTTACTAAGCAGAATTCACTGAATATTAAACATGAGTAATAAACCTGGCTAAGATTCCTTGGCAAGTCTACACCAGCTCACATTAGAATTAAAACTGATGCTACTACATGAACATGAACCATGCTGCCCTTGAGAGTACTAACCTCAACACTGTTCACCCGAATCTCGGCATTATCCTTCTCAGCTTTGAGCTCCAGCTCCACGTTCAGAAGTGCAATTTTAGGTTTCTCGTACTTCTTGGGTTGCATTTCAAATCCAGCATAAGAGAATGTTTTCTTAAAGGCGACGCCAGCTATTAGTTGAGATTCCTATGATCAACACCAAACAAACACAAGAAGAGACATGTAAAATTCACTGAGACCTGGTGTATTTAAAAAATTAGCTTTCAGATATAATTTTTGAGGAACATTTGTAAACAACAGAGGTGAGATGTAGTTGATGTATTCTTTTGTACCATTTGTACACAGGCTGATAGATTCCAATGTCACTGTGCATCACCACGTCACACTCAGTAAGACTGTCACACATCCAGATCATAACTTCTGAATGTCAACTATCCAAACGTACAAGTGGAGAATAAGTTTATTAGTATTCAACAAAAAGGTTAAAATATAGAACGGAGAATTCCTAAGTCATTATGACTCAAGTGTATGTTATCCGTGGCCACATGCAAAGGATCCTGATGATCTCTGACACTGTTTCTCATAAACTCCCTTTCATTATACAGTATATAAATATACATAACTACACACACAACTGCACAAAAGGGCAAAGTCTCTGAGCATTCTTAAATAGAGGACAGACAGGATCTCTAGTGGTGCATGGGTCAGTGAACGGAGACCAGACAGGGTCTTTGAAAGTGAGGATTTTGGTGAAGAGAGCATGGACAGTATCATGACAGTGTGTGAGGCTGGTGAAGAGAAAACCATCAAGGCCTCTGGCAGTGGGTGAGTTAATGACTAGAGAACAGACAGGGTCTCTGGCAGAGTGTGAGCTGGTGAAGAGAAAACAGCGTCTTTGGCAGTGCATGCGTTGTTGAAGAGATAAAGAGTTGGGTCTGAGAGTATTTGGGGAGAGAACTGATGAAGGTCATGCAGCTGATATTGTTTATATGGACTTTCAAAAGAGACTAGCAGTTAATATAAAACAGAATCCAAAAACCTTCTTCAGATATGTAAACAGTATTAGGGCAGTAAAAGCAGGAATTAGATCATTTAGGGCCCAAAAAGGTGAATGAATAACATTAAGTGAATACTTTGAATCTGCCTTGAACAAAGATGCTGGATCAAGCTTGGAGCTGATCTACAAGGAGTCCATCCAATCTGCCTCTGCCTACACCCCATACCTCTCTTCTCTGCACTTGGTGGGCAAAGATCATCCATCTGGGCTTGGCCTACAGAAAGAAAATGAGGGGAAGTCTCCTCATATTGGAGAGGGGCTACAGCCTCACTGCCTTATTTGATGCATATTTTGATAAACAAACATGTATATGCTGCTGCAAGAAGATTTGAGTTTGGAAATTGGGATGTCTAACTGCAGTTACAGAGCTGTGTTTGAGCGCCAGTGGAAAGGCAAGGGTGAAGCACTGGGTGAATTGCTTCTTTAGAGAGGCAACAGAGATACAACAAGCCAATACCCTCCTACTAAACTGCGGCCATTTTATGATTCTGTTGACATTTGGTAAACTACCAAAGACTTATAACTCATGCAACTGGAGGGACAGTGCCAACGATTAGGGTTGAACGTAAAAAATACACTGGCATTCTGCGGGATTGGTATTAGGGTTGTTATTTTGAGTTATACAACAATGGGTTCACAATGCTGCCGACACAGTTAAAAATGCAGTAAACAAAAACAACTGAAGACTTCAGGGAAACTTATACTGGTGAAATGGACAGGATGAATGAAACCTAATGCAGAGATATGCAATTGATACAATGCACACGTGTTAGCCACAATTTTATATCAGGTGAAGCAACAAAGAAAGCTTATGCATGGCTGCGTAAAATTCTAATTTTTCTTTAGAACAGATAAAGAATTTAACGCATACAAAACAACGTATACTCAATCAAACAGGTTCAAAGTCAATAAATACGAACCTCGAGACCTCCTCCCTGAACTTTCTTTATCCCAATCATTTTCAGTGGGAGAAGGTCATCCAACATCATGACTGCATCTACCACCATCATGGAGAAGAAACCTTTCTGAAGGGCAATCAGTTTGGAGCTGAGGGCAGTAGCAGCACATTTCTCAAAAAGCTCTCTCTGAAGCCTGTCAGAGTGGGATGAAATAAAGTAAACTTTAACGCAAAGAACCAACATTAAAATCACTAAGGCAAGTTTATTCTCAACCCACATCCATGCTTATAATGGAATTATGACGACATCCACTTGATTCCCAGCACAGCCCTCCTCCACTGGTGCCTATGTGCTGCACTACAATGAAACGCCCCACCACGAATGGATTGTAGCTGCACTGTGTAATTTCCAGTTTGCAATACAGCGAAACCTCAGGGCGTCTTCAACAGTACCTCCCAAATCCGTGACCTTTACCAGTGAAGTGGAAAAGAACAGAGCTTCATGGGGACATAATCAACTCCAAGTCAAACACCATCCCAACTTGTAACAGAAATACGCATTCAGTAACAATCAGCAATTCCTACCAGACAACAATGTGGAAGCACTTTTACCAATGAAACTACTCAATGGAAGTGTTCCTGCACTTGTGCTTGGAAGATGCCGTGGAATGAAGAGAGGTGACTGAGGAGTGGACCAGAGTATCACCAAGGGAACAGATTCTGAAAGGGACAGGAAGAAGAGTGTTTGGTGGTAGCAGCATTTTGGGAGCCGAATGGCCTAGTGGTATTATCATTGATCTGTTAACCCAGGGTCCGAGGTAATGTTCTCGGGATCTGGATTCAAATCCTGTTACGACAGATGATAGAATCTGGAATTAAGAGTCTAATGAAGACTGTAATTCCACTGCCAATTGTTGGGAAAAACCTAGCGGGTTCACTTGTGTCAGTTAGGAAAAGAAACTGCCATCCTTATCTGGTTTGGCCTACATATGATTCTGACATCAATGTGGTTGGCTCTTAACTGCCCTCTGGGCAATTAGGGATGGATAATAAATGCTGGCCCAGCCAGACAGCGATGCTCTCACTCTAATAATGAATAAAGAGGAAATGGGAGAAATAAGATAAGAACAACCCTAACATGGCATTAGAGATAAATGAAGGGGTGGAAGCAGAAGTACACAAAACAGGATGGGCAGGTTTGAGAGTCCTATCAACCACAATGACACGGCATCGTTTGAAAGGTTCCAAAGAAGTCATAATAAGCTTGAAATGTTAACTGTTTCTCTCTTCACAGATGCTGCCAGACTTGCAGAGTTTCAGTTTTTATTTCAGATCTCCAACATCCATAGTAGTTCGCTTTAATATAACAAATCGTCAATTGAGGTCCAAAAAGAAAGAAATATCAGAAGCATCAGCATCTGATGCCATGGGACAATGGAAGGGGCCACTACTCAAAACAGCGTGAGACAATGCTTAATCCAGATAGCTACACAGAACAGTGGATTTATAGTAAATATAACACTTACTCTTTGCTGTCTTTCTTCACAGTTACAGCAATGGCTTTGATCTTTTCCAAGGCCTATTCCCAAAAAGAAAAATCAGAATCAACTGCAAAATAAGACATGGAAACAGTGAAAATAGGAGTTGACCATTCAGCCCATCAACCTTTCAACTTG
>NC_057710.1:3668319-3678299 GCF_004010195.1 Chiloscyllium plagiosum
TACCCACTTGCAATAAAGGCAACCATACCATTTGTCTTTCTAACAAGCACTGGCATGTTTGACTTCAATGACAAGTGTACAAAGGCATCCAGGTCCTCTTGTCCATCAATCTTTCCAATCCATCACCATTTAAATTATATTCTGCCATTGCTTTTCCTCCTAAATTAGACAACTTTACATTTATTCACCTTATATCTGCCATGTATTTTCTCACTCACTCATTCAACTTATCTGATTCACAATGAGGTCTCTGAGTCGTCCATACCATTCTCACTCCCACCTGGGTATGCATTGGCAGCAAAGTTGGAAATTTTACATGATTCCCTCATATGAGTCAATACATATCATGAATAGCTGGTGCCCAAGCTCTGATCTCTATAATATCCCACTTGTCACCATCTTCCACTTCGAAAATGACCCATTTACTCCTACGGTTTCCTGTCTGTTAACCAATTCTCAATCCATGCCAGTATATTATCACCAATCCTATATATTTTGATTTTCCACAATAGCCTCTTTTGTGGGACTTTATCAAAATCTTTCTTAAAATCCAAGTATGCCATATTCACTAGTTCTCTCTCATCTATTCTACTAGTTACAAACTCAAATCTACTCCAGCAGATTTGTCAAATGCAATTTCCATTTCAAAAATCCATGTTAACTTTGCAAAATCGCATTGGTATTTTCTTAGCATTGTGTTATCACATCTTTTATAAATGACTCCAGCATTTTCCCTACTGCATATGTTTGTCAGATAAGTGCGTAATACTGGCTTTTCTGCCTCCCTCCTTTTTTAAACAGTGGGGTTATAGTCACCATCCTCTAATCCGCCAGGAATGTTGCCAAATCTATGTAATTTTGAATGTAACAACCAATGTATCCATCATTTCCATGGCCACCTCCTCTAGTACCCTGCTCTGTGGATGTCCTGAGGGTTCCTCAGTCTCTACAGCATTGTGCATACATCCTGTGTTCAATGAGCCATTAGCAGAGCCAATGTGCGTTTAATGAGTGTTGATGACATATGGGAAATCAAAGGAAATATTTATAAACATGAATCAAACAAGAATCAGTGAATCCTCTCCTGTATCAACAGCAATTTGTGGAGATCACAAAAAAGGCATTATACAAATGAAAGTTAAAGTAGTAAATCATTCCAAGCCACTTCACAGAAATGTAATCAGCTAAGAATTTAATAAGAGATATTGGGAAAGTTGGTGCATAGTCCAGTCAAAATTGAACTTTCAAGGGGTGTCTTAACGGGTGCAGAATGAAAATCCAGAGTTTTGCACCCAAGCAGGTCAGGTAAGGCCAGCAATAATACAGCAAAGGAAACGGGATGGGACAGGAAGAGAGAAGAAATGCATAAAAGAGTTAAAGAATCGTAGAGTTGCTAAAATGTTGTCAGATGCAGAGACAAGAGGAGGTGTGGCCAAGAAGTGATTAAAAAGCTTTTACATTTGATATTACCAAATCGGGAGCTAGTGACTAGACTTTTATGAAATACAAATTTCACCCCATGCCATGCTAGGATTTAAACCAGTCTCCCCAAACTATTAACCTGGGGTTCTGCTTTACTAGTACAGTGATTTTGCTACTATGCCGCTCCCCTGCACATAATTCCAAACCCATAACAAGACTGGTTCAAACTGAATCTAACCCAGACAAACATTTTTGCTTACTGTTTAATGCATTTTGACACAAAATATCAATGTACATGTCATGGGAAAGGTTAAAGAGAGACAAGATGTCATAAAACAATAAACAGAAATGCCCATCAAGGATTACTTTCTAGGAAACACTATTAATGCACAAAAAATCCTTAGGCTGTGAAAGACAGGAGGTCTGCGCAGTTCTGAAATTTGTCTTCACATGGACATTAAAATCCCCGGTTAAGATCCACAAGGGCATGTATTAAATGGCAACACAGCCAACAAAAATGCAATTGTCTCATTACCAGCTCTGTAGCTCTACGGAAGGATCGGATGATAACCTGGGGGTGAAGCCCCTCTTCCACATAGGGTTTGATCTGTCTCAGAAATTCTGCAGCGAGTAGAGTAACAGAAGTGGTCCCATCGCCCACCTAGATAGATACAAAAATATCAAATTAAAGTTTTACACGTTTTAAATTTCCTCCTTACAACCATTAATAATTTCAGCTCATTTAGAAAGAGCAGAAGGCAGCCTTGTTACTGCTGCTCCATTGTAAGATGTAATTCCCTGGTGTCATTCTGATCTGCACTCCCAGTGTGACCTACTGACCAAGAGTGTGAAAGGACAATGCGATTCGCTTTCTCAGGGAGCAAAATGACAGTGCGACCCAGTGCCCCAGAGTGTGACCCTCTGTTCCGCAGAGTGACAGGAGCGCAGGTGACCCTCTGTCCCGCAGTGTGACCCGAGCGCAGGTGACCCTCTGTCCCGCAGTGTGACCCGAGCGCTGGTGACCCTCTGTCCCGCAGTGTGAACCGAGCGCTGGTGACCCTCTGTCACACAGTGTGAACCGAGCGCTGGTGACCCTCTGTCACACAGTGTGAACCGAGTGCAGGTGACCCTCTGTCCCAGAGAGTAAGCCATTACTACAGAATGAAAGGACTCCTAGATTGTGAAATGAATGATTCACTGTTTGCTTTGAGTTATCTGTTCCAGATTGTCAGAGGACTTTGTCTGAGCCTGTCTAGTAGTTGGTTTTTTAAATGAGAGGAAACTAACAACCACTCATTCAACTTACCTCAGCATCCTGTGATTTTGCAATGTCCACAAGGGTTTTTGCAGCTGGGTGAACAACATCAAGAAGCTTCAAGATAGTGGCTCCATCATTTGAAACAGTAGCTTTCCCTAAAAAAAAACACACCACCCATTTAATGTATGAAATTCTTCTGACTGCCTAGTATGTGCCATCCAGTTGCATATGTAAACCTTGGTCTATGCCGGATTAAATGGGATATATTGGAGACATCAGCATCCTGCTCTACAATGGAGGGACTGAACCAGTTTACACTCCTTATTGAATCTGATCACTGCTACAAATTCTATGTATAGAATTCATTCGGGAATGACACTTTACCCAGTAGTGGTAACTCGCATGGCCAAACAATGTGCAAAATTGGGCTAGATGGGCAGTCAGTACTCTGTTTCCTGCAAAAAAAATGCTATTTCATATCATTTTGGGATCTAAGCCTTTGAAATGTAAAACCTATGTCCCTGGTATTCTAGTGGCACCTGTAATTCATATACCATATTTTTCAATTAGGAGATAGGAAGAACATATTTTTGGCTCATTAGCAACATCCATTTTACTATTAGCATAAACAGCTAGCTCCATCTATTATTCAAACTTTTGAGATACCTTAACCTTCTAGAATAATCATTGGACACTTTTCCAAGCCAAAAGTAATAGCTTTAGGCCTGATCATGAGTTTGCACAATGTATAGTGAGAGTGGTCTGTTAGCGGAAGACATTAATCTACAGAATTGCTTTGATACACCCTATGGTGTGTGCTATATCAGCATCATGCATGCAATGTGATCAAATAATTCGGGTCCTATTTACAAGCTTGCTGACAAAGTCAATCAACTGTAGAAATCCCAACATGCCTACTGAGTAGTGGTGGAAGGTTTAAGACAGTTAGCAGTAGAAACCTCTGCCCAATTTCTTAACAAATTAAAATATAAATAATAAGTTAAATGACTCTATGACAGCAATTAGGAGAAACTTCTCAACATCCTTAAGATTTCTTATGTTTCAACACTTAAGGACTCAGTTAAAAACAGGAATTGATTGTTTAACCCGTCATGTCTATTCCTCCATTCCATGAACTCAGAACTGATGTTCGAACTCTGTACATAGTTGGGAAGATAGAAACATTGGGACAAGGTGTTCATTATCCCAACCTCTGTCATCCACGATGAGCTTGTCCATCCCACGTGGTCCAAGTGTGGTACGAACGGCCTCAGCAATAACCTGGCAGGCATTAATGTTGCTGATCAGTTGTGGAGTCCCTTGGGAAGTGTCTGTTCCCTCCTTGAGGAGGATAACTGGTGCGGACTGGAAAAGACAACCAAATCTCGATTGGTTCCATTAATATTTGCACATCATAGACTTAATGAGTCACTTTGTGAAGTTTAAAGTTCAGAGTACAAAAGCCACTCAGTTTGAAAAGAGCAGAAACCAACAGCATAAACTAAGAACTGGTATTAGAATCACAGAATTTTCTTAGAAAGAAGCAGACTTTGGCTGACTTTTGCAAAGTGCTATCCATTCTTTCCCATTCTTCTGTTAAGCCCATTTAAATTTTAATTGAAACTTTTATCTACGACAGTTTTTAAAACTAAAATGGCTTCTGTTTGCCCAAATGTTTCATTCTGTCTTGATCGTGTTCAGTAATTTCTCAGTTCTGTTAATAACGCTGATTATGACTGCGAACAGGACTGAGTGGATTGTTTCATGTGGAATGGACATAATCGACCAAATGGTATTCTTCCATACTGCAAATGACCATATGACTATATTTTGCAGTTCATATGTGCCTGCAAACTTTGAAAGCATATCTTGTAGATGATAAGAACTAGGAGCAGAATTAGTTCAATCAGCCCACTGAGCCTGTTCAACGTTTCCATGCTTGATATCATGGCTGACATGCTTCTCAACCCCATTCTCCTACTTTCTCCTATAGCCTCTGATCCCCCTTGCTACTCAAGAATAAAGGCACTCAGACTTTGTCTGGGATTTGAACTTGGGATGTCTTGCATAACAGTGTAATATAAATCCCTAAGCAAGAACCATAGCTCTAAACCAACAAGAGTCTTCTATGTTTCAATGAGATTATTTCTGATTCTTCTAAACTCCAGTGAGTAGAGTCCCAACCTGTTTAGCCTTTGCTCAAAAGACAATCTCTCTATACCAAACCTTCATGCTTCTCTGACCTGCCTCCAATGAAACAATATTTTCCCTTTTAAAAAAAAGGACCAAAACGGTTCACGGTACTACAAATCTGGTCTCACCAGCATCTTGTACAGCTGCAGTAAGACTTCCTGACTCTCATACCCCAATCCCCTTGAAATAAGGGCCAACATTCCATTGACCTGATTTCCTTCCGCACCGGTGCACTAAATAAAAACCAAATGTTCTGACGAAGGGTCACTCGACCTGAAACGTTAATTGATTTCTCTCCACATATGCTTCTAGACCTGCTGAGCTTAGCCAGCAATTTCTAGTTTTGTACCTGTGCTAGCGGTGTTTCATGCACAAGTACAACCAAGCCCTTTTCTGCTGTTTTCCTTCACTTAATACTTCACTCTTTTGTTCTCTCTTCCAAACTGATTTTTCTTTCCTCTTCCAGGTGGCTGTGCTATACTCAATACCAATGAAGAGAGTTCCAACATGGGGATTGGCAAATATCAAACAAAACATAATAGATTAATAACCAACAGTAAAGGAAGCACTAAAGTCTTTTCCAAATAATACAAAGGTAGTGAAAGGGTGGAGATAATTACAGATAAAAGAGGAGATGGTCCTGTAAAGGCATTAAGTGCATCTGTCTCTGGGCAGTAGTGACAATGGATAAAGATGTACAGATGGCACTTTAAAGGGGTAAGATTGATGTCAGTATGATACCAATCAAGCCACTTGTTTTGCCCTGGGTAGTGCCAAGTTTGAGTGTTTTTGGAACTGCACCCATCCAGGCAAGTGGGGAATATCCCATCACGTTCCTGGCTTGTATACAGTGGACAGGCTTTATGGAGTCAGGAGATGAGTTACTTGCCTCTGACCTGGTCTTCCTGCACAAAATTTGCAAGTCTGGTCCAGTTCAGTTTCGCATCAATGGCAACCCTCAGGGTGCTGATAGCAGGAGGTTTAGTGATGGTAATGCCAGTGAATACCACACACCTCACGTATAGAACCTTGTTTACACACCACATGGATTACAACATGCAGTGCTGGTATCGCACACCACGAAGGGTGTACTGAACTCAAGAGTGGGTAACAGTGCCAAAAGCCCTTCCTGATGAAGGGCTTTTGCTCGAAACATCAATCTGCCTGCTCCCCGGATGCCGCCTGACCTGCTGTGCTTTCCTTGCACCACTCTAGTCAAAGTCCCATCCGCCAGTCCCATTCTGGGTGTATTCAGATGATTACTGGGGACCCATGGTGTCATTTGTCAATGTTCCCAGAGACTAAATAATCTAAATGGGTTGACAGAGGATACCTTCCTGGGTAGTTCTGGGAGTACCCACAAGGTACACTGACATCCGGAGGGATGACAGAGGTTGTACTGAGTAGATCACTGTTACACCCCCCCCAAACCAACCTCCAGTTAAAATGGGCAGAGTGTTGGGGTGGGCCCCACCAGCCAGCTCCAGGTGCCTGACCCCTTTAAGAGATACCGGGATTGCTCAGACTCGGGCTCCTAGTGCCCCACACGCCGTTTTAACGAGCCCGGGGGCGGCGGTGTTATCGGTATCTCTCTCCCCCACCCCAAACACACACATACATACATACAAAACTACCCTCACACATCCCCCATGGCCACGGCCGGGCCGAGGCCCAACTCCACCCTTCTCTCCCCTTCCTCTCCCCCGGATACGGGGTAAAACACCGCATCCCGCGTTAACACCGCCTTCCTCGCTCAGCTCCGACCATCCTCTAACTATCCGGCGCCCCCTTTCACCGACAAAACCATCCCGAGCGGGCGGATGGCGCCGGATTACATGGCTGACCCCTCCCAACCCTCACGCACCATCATCTTGAAGCCTTTCTGAGCGCCGCCGCCGCCAGAACCTTCCAGCAACTGACCACGCCCTGACGTCACACGCACGGCGCCGTCGCCATGGGAGTAATAGATGCCTTGAGTGCCAGCAAGAAAGATGGAGTCCTGATACTGGCAAAAAGAGATCTGCGCACTGAGGGCAAATAGAAATCTAGACACTAGGAGAAGTCGGTATCTGCACTGGGAGGGAAAGGGAGATCTCTACCCTGGGGAAAGTAAGGATCTGTATACTGAGGGGGTGGGGTTAGTATTGGTCTGCACACTGGGGAAAAGAAGATCTCTACCCTGGGGGAAATAAGGATCTGTATACTGAGGGGGTGGGGGTAGTATTGGTATGTACACTGGGGAAAGGAAGATCTCTACTCTAGGGGAAATAAGAATCTGTACACTGAAGGGAAATAGAAATCTAGACACAAAAAGTAGGGATCTGTACGCTGGCAGAAAGAGAGATCTCTACCCTGGGGAAAGTAAGGATCTGTACACTGAGGGGAAATAGAAACCTAGACATTAGGACAAGTAGGGATCAGTACTGGGGAAAGGGAGATCTACACTGGGGGAAATATGGATCTGTACACTGAAGGGAAATATTGGTTTGTACACTCGGGAAAGGGCAGCACGGTTACTCAATGATTAGAACTGCCTCCTGACAGCACCAGGGACCTGGGTTTGATTCCACCCTTGGGTGACTGTCTGTGTAGAGTTTGCATGCTCTCCCTGTGTCCATGTGGGTTTCCTCCAGGTTCTCTGGTTTCCTCCCACAGTCCAAAGATGTGCAGGTTAGGTGGATTGGCCATGCTAAATTGCTCACAGTGTGCAGGGATATGTAGGTGAGGTGATTTAGAATCATAGAATCCCTACAGTGTGGAAACAGGCCCTTTGGCCCAACAGGTCCACACCGACCCTCCAAAGAGTAATTCACCCAGACCCATTCCCCTGTTACACTACATTTATCCCTAATAATGGACCTAACCTACACATTCCTGAACACTATGGACAATTTAGCATGGCCAATCCACCTAACCTGCACATCTTTGGACTGTGGGAGGAAACTGGAGCACCAGCAGAAACCCACGCAGACACAGGGAGAATGTGCAAACTCCACACAGACAGTTGCCCGAGGCTGGAAATGAACCCGGGTACCTGGCACTGTGAGGCAGCAGTGCTGGTTGAGATAATCTTTGAGGGTCAGTGCAGACTTAATGGGCTGAATGGCCTGCTTCCACACTGTAGGGATTCTATGAAGCAGAGTTCTGTCCACTTGGAGAAATAGGGATGTGTACTCTGGGGGAAACAGGGATCTGCCCACTGTGGGACAAAGGGATTTGTCCACTGGGGGAAGATTGGATCTGTCCGCTGGTAGAGAAAGGGATCTGTAGGAGCAGAGGACAAGAGTAGGCCATTCAGCCCATCAAACTTACTCCACCATTTATTACTATCATAGCTGATCAAATATTTCAATACCTTTTACCCCCCCATTATATCCCCATAACTCTTTACACAGTTGATAAAAAAATTATCAAACTTTGTAGATACAGAGATATAGATATAGATACAGAAATGTACAGCACAGAACAGGCCCTTTGACCCACAATATTGTGCCAAGGTTTAATCCTAATGTAAAATATAATGACTTAACCTACGCACCCCTCAACTCACTGCTCTCCATGTGCATGTCCAGCAGTCACTTAAATGTCCCCAATGACTCTGCTTCCACCACCACAGCTGGCAACGCATTCCATGCATTCACAGCTCTCTGTGTAAAGAACCTACCTCTGATGACTCCTCTATACCTTTCTCCTAACATCTTCAAACTATGACCTCTTGTACCAGTCAATCCTGTCTTGGGGAAAAATCTCTGGCTATTGACTCTATCTATTCCACTCATTATTTCCGACACCTCGATCAGGTCTCCTCTCTTCCTCCTTCTCTCCAGAGAGAAACGTCTGAGCTTATTCAACCTTTCTTCAAAAGGCAAGCCTTCCAGTCCAGGCAGCATCCTGGTAAACCTTCTTTGCACCCTCTCCAAAGCCTCTGTATCTTTCCTATAGTAGGGTGACCAGAAATGGACACAATATTCCAAGTGTGGTCTCACAAGGGACTTGTAGAGCTGCAGCAAAACCTCACGGCTCTTAAAACTGATCCCCCCATTAATGAAAGCCAAAACACCATATGCTTTCTTAACAACCCTATCCACTTAGGTGGCAACTTTGAGGGATCTATGTACTTGCACACCCAGATCCCTCTGTTCCTCCACACTGCTAAGAATCCTGTCTTTAATCCAATATTCAGCATTCGAGTTCAACCTTCCAAAATGCATCACTTCACATTTATTCAAGTTGAACTCCATCTGCCGTTTCTCAGCCCAGTTCTGAATCCTGTCTATGTCGCACTGTAGCCTGCAATAGCCCTCGATACTATCGATGGTACCTCCAACCATTGTGTCATCTGCAAATTTACTAACCCACCCCTCAATCTGCTCATCCAAGTCACTTATAAAAACTACAAAGAGCAGAAGTCCAAGAACAAAGCCCTGCAGGACTCCACTCAACACTGACCTCCAGGCAGAATATTTTCCATCTACAGCCACTCTCTGCCTTCTGTCAGCCAGCCAATTCTGAATCCAGATAGCCAAATCTCCCTGTATGCCATACTTCCTGACTTTATGACTGAGCCTACCATGGGGAACTTATCAAATGCCTTGCTGAAGTCTACATACACCAAATCCACTGCTCAACCTTCATCGACCTGTCTCGTCACCTCCTCAAAGAACTCAATAAGATTTGTGAGGCATGACCTGCCCCTCACAAAGCCTTGCTGACTGCCTTTAATCACACTACGCTTTGCCAAATAGTCATAAATCCTATCCCTCAGATTTCTTTCCAAAACCCTGCTGACCACGGACATAAGACTGACTGGTCTGTAATTGCCAGGGATTTCCCTATTCCCCTTCTTGAAAAGAGGAAAAACATTCGCCTCCTTCCAATCCTCCGGTACGACTCCCGTGGAGAGTGAGGAGGCAAAGATCCTCACCAGCAGCTTAGCAACCTCCTTTCTCACTTCCTGGAGCAGCCTGGGATAAATCTGGTCTGGCCCTGGGGACTTATCAATCTTAATGTTTTCCAAAATTTCCAGCACATCAACTTCATCAATCTTGATCTGGTCAAGCCTGTATCCCAGCTCCTCAAAGTTCTCATTCACAACAAGGTCCCTTTC
>NC_057710.1:3678992-3683069 GCF_004010195.1 Chiloscyllium plagiosum
CCTATGAGTTCTTCAATCTCTCTACTGCTATTAGGTGGTCTGTAGAAAACCCACAATGTGGTGGATGTTCCCTTGCTGTTCCTATACTCAAATACTATGATTTTCCACAGCTCTATGGGTAGGGTATTTTGAAGATTCAACAACCCCTGAGAAAAAAGATTCTCTTCATCTTAGTCCCACAGGGAATCTATCTTATGTTTTAATTCCGTCCTCTGGCACTAGACCTCCCAATAGAGGAAACATGTACATCTATCCTAACTATCCCTTTACACGTATGTAAATTTAAATAAGATCACTTTCCGTTCTTTGAAACTCTGGAGAATACAGGCTCAGTTTGCCCAGTCTCTCTTCAGAGGGCAGGCTGAGGAGGGAGGTTCTCCTGAGCGTCCTGCCCAATATTTAGCACCAAACTACCATCATTTAAACCACATGAAAGATCTGGTCATTCTGCTGCTGCACTCATAGTCTCTTAAGAGCAGGTGTTCAGATATCTCTATCAGACTACACTCAATTATCAGTAAAATGCCAGAGAGGAGACTCCTGCTTATCAGTAAGGTGGTAGTGGCAGCCCCTCGTTGTGGTAGGTTCAGAGCCGGGGACTCCTGGTCATCGGTGAAGTGGCCGGGGGCTCCCGGTTTCAAGGCAAGTGTCTGTCAGGAACATCTGACAGACCCAATGTCTCCTTGTCCCACAGGGGCTCGAGGACATTATGTGCTTACCACTTCCTGATGGACTTGTGGTCAAAGGTGTTTCTCGTTGCAGATTTCTCCATGAAGGACAGGTGACATGGAACAGCCCAACTACTTGGAGTGTTCCGAGGCAGCGAAGCCAGTCCCATCCTTGACAATACCTGGAACAAGTAGACCCTCAGTACATAGTGACACTTGGTGTTTGCATACCAAGGATCTCCACACAGATTAATGCAGCCACACACGAAGGTGGCTATCAGGAAGAGGGCGGCATTGGTTATGTTCTTCTTCCCTTTATCCAGAGCTTTGTACATGGAGTCCCTGTGGGCACAGTCCAGGTTAGACTTCCTGATGAAGTGGAAAATGTCTTGGGTAACTGCAAGGATGCAGATTCAGGAAATGCACCAGACCTGCGCCAAGTACAACAGAGGGAGTACCTCACACCTGATGATCAGGTTTTTACCCACAACAGAGAGAGTTGGGTACTCTCAAAAGCGCGGTAACTGCCTCACCCTAGCGATACGCTCCTCCCAAGTTTTGGCACATACCCTGGCCCCTCTGAACCAAATTATCAACACCTTTGGGTAATCTGTCCTGATGGTGAAGGAAATGAAGGATCAGTCAGCCCAGTTCACAAAGAACATGACCTCGCTTTTGCCTCAACTTACCTTGGCTGCCGAGGCCAGTTCGAACTGGTCACAGATGCTCACGAGTCTGCGCACTGACAGCGGATCCAGGAAGAAAATGGCAATGTCATCTATATACAGGGAGGCTTTGATCTGCAGGCCTCCGCTGCCTGGAATAGTCACCCCTCTCAGGCTCACATTCTCCCCAATGGACTCTATACAACACACACAAGGCAGACAACCTTTCTGATTCCCACCGGTTGATTGAGATTGCACTAATGATGTTGGTGGAGAGCAGTCGGGTCCGATTGTGGATTACCTCCCCAAATCCCATTTTGAAGAGCATGTCCTACACCTCGGTGTACGAGATCCTGTCAGGGGCCTTCTCCTGGCCCAGGCTGATGAGGCACATGTCCACCCCACCCCTGTACCACATATAGTTGATCATATCTCTGAGGTTAATGAGGCTCTCCAAGATTGTCCTGCCCGGTACAGCCCAGGTTTGGTCAGGGTGCATCATCAATCCCAGAGCAGACCTGACCTGGTTGGCGATGACCTTAGACAGAATTTTGTAATTATATTCAACAGTGAAATTGGTTGCCAATTTTTAATTTCCTCCCTCTCTCCCTTCCGCTGGTAGATGATGGTGATGATAAGGTTCCTCATGGGTTTGCACATGGCACCTGCCAGAAGCACACTGTCACACACCACCACCGGTGTGTCCTGGCCTATCAAGTCCCACAGACCTGAGTACACCTCGGTCAGGAAGTTGTTGCTTCTGGGAGTTTTAAGGGTATCAATGGTGACAGGGACAAGGTGGGAGAATGGGGTTGAGAAACTTATCAGCAATGATTGAATGGTGGAGCAGACCCAATGGGCTGAATGGCCTAATTTCTGTTCCTGTGTCTTTTGGTCTTATGGTCTTTCTCCTTTTCTAAGGACTTGGGGGCCTTGGTCAGCTCATCCTGAGATAATGGCTATTCAGGCAGCATCTGAGGAGCTGTGCTCCATCTGCAGGGAGTCTGAAGACATTGTGTTGCTTGGCAATTTTAACATTTCCATCAGCAATCTGGACATAGAGTCCGGTTTGTTATAGCCCCTCCACATCGTTGATGCAGTTGAAGTGTCCAGTCAGAATGACCAGCCTGGACATCGCCAGCAGCAGTGGGAGCTACAGGACTGCCAACTGCCCACTCTGTAGGACTGAGGTGTACACATTAATTAGTGTCAGGGGAACATTCCTGTACCTAATGTCTGCTACAAGGAGGCGCCCACCTACCACCTCCTTAACCTCAGAGATGGTGAAGTTTCCTCCTCGCAGAAGAATCCCCACCGCAGAGGAATGGCAATCATTACCTCCTGACCAGATCGAAGGCCCATGGGCCCATAAGCTTGACCATTCCCTGTCGCTGCTGAGGTGTGGGATCCCACACTCCTGCAGAAACAGGAGCCTTTGATGTTGGCCAGGTAAGCCATATTGAGTAGTGACTTTTACGCTAGGCAAGTTCATGCTGACAATGTTCCAATCCATTTTAAGAGTTTTAGATCATCATACTAAATAATAAAGGTTCAAGTCAAAGAGTATGGTGCTGGAAAAGGTTCCTCTACACTGGGAGGCAGGACGCCAACTTGCGGATTGTTTCAAAGAACATCTCTGGGACACCCGCACTGACCAACTCCACCGCCCTGTGGCTGAACTCTTTAACTCTCCCTCCCTCTCTCTCCCACTCCACCAAGGACATACAAGTCCTGGGCCTCCTCCACTACCAAACCCTAACCACCTGATGCTTGGAGGAAAAACGCCTCATTTCGCCTTGGGACCCTCCAACCACATGGATCAATGTGGATTTTACCCGTTTCCCCATTTCCCCTCCCCCCACCTTATCCCAGTCCCAACCTTCCAACTCGACACCACCCTCTTGAATGGTCCTACCTGTCCATCTTCCTTCCCATCTATCTGCTCCAGCCTCCTCTCCCACCTATCACCTTCTCCCTTACTTTTGTCTACCGATCGCATTCCCAGCTACCTTCCCGCCAGCCACAGCCCCCTCCCATCTATCTCTCAGCCCACTTGGCCCACAAGCCTCATTCCTGATGAAGAGCTTGTGCCCGAAATGTCGATTCTCCTGCTTCTCGGATGCTGCCTGGCTGGCTGTGCTTTTCTAGCACCACACTCTTCAACTCTGCTCTCCAGCATTTGCAGTCCTCACTTTCCCCTAATGTAGGTTAAAACCCATTTTACCTTATAGTCATAGAGTCATAGCGATGTACAGCATGTAAACAGAACCTTCAGTCCAACCCGTCCATGCCAACCGGATATCCCAACCCAATCTAATCCCACCTGCCAGCACCCAGCCCATATCCCTCCAAACCCTTCCTATTCATATACCCATCCAAATGCCTCTTAGATGTTGCAATTGTACCAGCCTCCACCACTTCCTCTGGCAGCTCATACCATACACGTAACACCCTCTGTGTGAAAAAGTTGCCCCTTAGGTCTCTTTTATCTCTTTTCCCTCTCACCCTAAACCTGTGTCCTCTAGTTCTGGTCTCCCCGACCCTAGGGAAACGATTTTGTCTATTTACTCTGTCCATGCCCCTCATAATGTTGTAAACCTCTATAAGGTCACCCCTCAACCTCCGACACTCCAGGGAAAACAGCCCCAGGCTGTTCAGCCTCTCCCTATAGCTCAAATCCTCCAACCCTGGCAACATCCTTGTAAATCTTTTCTGAACTCTTTCAAGTTTCACAACATCTTTCC
>NC_057710.1:3685309-3690407 GCF_004010195.1 Chiloscyllium plagiosum
TTATTTCTGAAGGCTTCCCATTTTCTAGCCATTCCTTTACCTGCGAACATCTGCCCCCAATCAGCTTTTGAAAGTTCTTGCCTAATACCGTCAAAATTGGCCTTTCTCCAATTTAGAATTTCAACTTTTAGATCTGGTCTATCCGTTTCCATCATTATTTTAAATCTAATAGAATTATGGTTGCTGGCCCCTAAGTGCTCCCCCACTGACACCTCAGTTACCTGCCCTGCCTTATTTCCCAAGAGTAGGTCAAGTTTTGCCCTTCTCTGATAGGTACGTCCACATACTGAATCAGAAAATTGTCTTGTACACACTGGATGAACTCTTGAATCCCTTTTTGGTGTGGGTGAATGGTGCAAGTTCATAGGGCTAAGGGAGCTGTGCTATTGCTCTGGGGTGGGGATGGGGGAGGGGGAGTGTTCATTGCCCTGATCTGATAACCCCGAGGATGTTGATAGTGGGAGAGCCAGTGATGGTAATGACTTTGGATGGTGCTTAGATTGTTCAGTATTGGAGATGGTCACTCCTTGGCAGTGTGATGCCAATATAACTTGCTACTTGTCAGCTCCTGATACGGTTTGCTCAATGAGACGGTGTGGAACCTGATGGATAGTGTATCTGTCCAATAGCCACGTTGGGTGGTGCAGTGTTACCCAATGGGAGGTGGTCAGGTGTGTGGCTCCGCCCACCCTGGACCCTCTGATTGACAGAGGTTCCGACCAATGGCTGTGTACTGGTACCCCGTGGATAATGCTGGTTGCCCGGGAGACGGTTGCTCTGATTGACAGCGGCTGCAGGAGGAAGGAGGATGCGGCCGTGGGTGCCGCTGGTGTACAGTTGCTTCCAGACTCTCCTCCTGCTCCACCAGGCGCTGCTCAATGCAGGTCAGTCAATGCACCGACTCCGTGCATTGCATTGCTCTGGCCTGGGCGGGTGGGCCGGCACTGAGACCCCCTTCTCTCTTCGGATTACCGCGGTTTCCAAAGCCCCGAGGACGACAGGGAGACGGAGAAGGAGCGTGATTGGGAGGGAGGAAGAGGCTTGACAGAGTGGGAGCAGGGAGCAGGGAGGGAAAGGGGGTGTGTAGATGCTAGCAATCACTACATCTGAGAACAGGATGCAATGTGTCTCTACTTGGAAACCCCCTGAATCACTGAGTTGACCCAAAGAGTATAGACAAAGTTGTTTCCATGGGGTGGGGAAGTCCAAAACTAGAGGGCATAGGTTTTAAGGTGAGAGAGAAAGATTTGAAAGGGACCTAAGGGGCAACTTTTTCATGTACTTGTATGGAATGAACTGCCAGAGGAAGTGGTGGAGGCTGGTACAATTACAATATTCAAAAGGCATCTGATAGGTATCTGAATAGTAAGGATTTTGAGGGATGTGGGCCAAGTGCTGGCAAATGGGATGAGATTAGGTTAGGATATCTGGTTGGCATGGACTAGTTGGACTGAAGGGTTTGTTTCCGTGACTCTATAACCTCCTCTGGCAGCATCCACTCCATAAACTGAGCTGGCTGAATTACCTCACCTGTGCCTGTAATCATTCTATCATTCCTGCCAGGCATACTGCAGGATTACGGGGCACAGCTGCAATTAAGTTAAAGTTCAGTTAAACCAAAACAGAAAATGCCAACTCCTCAGCAAGTCATGTAGAAGGAAAGTTAGAATCATATTGGAGTTTGATAATCATTCCACAGATTTAGTAAATTATAGTCAGGTTTTATGCAAGTGAAGTGATGGTATGAAAACAAAACCAGAAATTGCTGGAAAAGCTTATCAAGTCTGATAGCATCTGTGGAGAGAAAGCAGAGTTAATGTTTTGGGTCCAATGACCCTTCCTCAGAACTGTTCCAGCTGTTAGAATAGATAGATGCTTAATGATTGCTGCAGATATGATGGGCTGAAGGGCCTCTTTCTGTTGTTCAAACTGAATGGCTCTCTAATGATATCTGGATGTGGATGATTGAATGGATCCTCTGAAATGGGGAGATTTTCTTTTCCAGTGTGTACAGAAGAAGGTTCAGTTGGTGTTTAGCAGGAGAATGTGGCTTGAGAATGATACAAGGAGATGGTCTTAACCTGTGAGTGAGGCCAGAGATTTACTGAAGTCATGGGGTAAGGTCATGGTTGGGGGAAGGTGACGGGGAGTGGAGGGGGTTCTTAGAACTGTGAATGCGTACCTGCTGCTCCAACCCCAATTCATTAAACTAGAATAGTCTGTTGATAGATTGTCGAGATTTATGCTGTTTCCTGTGTTTCATTCAGGTCTAGGGGTCAACGAATATTTATATTTCCAAGTGCTGAGCCCTGGAGACATACGCTACATCTTTCAGACTAATTTGGCCAAGGACTTTGGAGGTATTTTTGTAAGTACCACTTCACTTTACAATATCTGCTGCAGTACTCCAACAGAGAACTTGGACAGAGGACCAAACACCACAAGAATAGTGTTGCTTTTTCGTCAATTTGACATAGAAGAAACAATTTTAAGGAACCCTTGGTGTACAATTTCATAGATCCCTGAAGGTGTCAGTACAGTAGACATGGTGTGGAAGAAGGCATACAATTGAATACAAGTGTAGGGAGGTTATGCTTCAGTTATACAGGGCATTGGTGAGACCCCATCCGGTGTATTGTGTACTGTATTGGTCACCTTATTTAAGGAAGAATGGGCCACAGCGTTGCAGTGATAATGTCACTGAGCATCCAATTGCACTGGCAGATAGTGTGGGGACATGGGATCAAATCTCCCCCCCTCCATGGTCCCTGGTGGAATTGAAACTCAGTTCCTGATTATTTAATTTCAGCCATGGTGACCACAGGAGTATCATTGGTTGTTGTAAAGAACCATTTGGAGCTCACTGATGCTGCTTAATGTGGGAAATCTGCCTTCCTTACCCCGGTCCACCTTATATATGACTGTAGACTACTGACTTTCTGAAAATGTCTAGCCACCTGCCCAGTTGTATCAAGCCACTGCAGACAAGTTGGTCAATAATGGATGGGTATCAAATTCTGACTTTCCTGGTGGTGCTCAGATTCAAAGCAAGAATAAACCTTGACTTGTTTGCAATGTTGACTGGGCTCTTTGTTTCTTCATGCAGCACACGAGGTATGAGCAGATCTATCTGGTTCCTGCTGAGCCACCCCATGCCTGCAGTGATTTAAACAATGGCGCCTTCGTTCAGGATCAGATTGCCTTGGTGGAGAGAGGGTAAGTTTCAGCAGCTCAACACTGCTCTACAGCCACATTTGTATTCAACTGGCACCTTTCAGAAAGCTAGGTTATCCAAATGATTGGGAGATGCCAGTATCCGAAATGCTTCATAGTCATCTCTGTTAGAAATAAGGGAAGGCCATTTTTCCCCTTGAGTCTATTCTTTTGAGTAGATCTGTGTGGAGTTTGCACATTCTCCCTGTTTCTGCATGGGTTTTCTCCGAGTTCTTCTGTTTCTTCCTACAGACCAAAGATGTGCAAGTTACGGTGGATTGGCCAGGCTAAAATGCCCATAATGTTCAGGGGTATGCAGGCTAAGTGGGTAAGCCCTTTCTGGGGATAGATTGGCCACTAGTGTCCACTGTAATCCCACTGACTCCCACAGTTACTTTGACTGTACATCCTCACACCCTGCTTCCTGTAAAAACTCCATTCCATTCTGAGCTGGAAGGTTCATTTCCAGACATTTCATCAACCTACTAGGTAACATCTTCAGTGGGCCTCCAGACGAAGCACTGTACGTGATTCCTGCTTTCCATTTATATGTTGATGATCTTATTTCCTGTGGTGATATCATGTCATGTAGTGATGTCATTTCCTGTTCTTTATCTCAAGGGGGTGGTAAATGTGGACGAACTCGATGTGTTTGTTGATAGAGTTCTGGTTGCAATATCAAATTCTAGGAATTCTCATGCGTGTCTCTGTTTGGCTTGTCCCATGATGGATGTGTTGTCCCAGTCGAAGTGGTGTCCTTCCTTATCTGTATGCCAGCGAGCATACAGAGGAAAGCTAATTTTGACGGTATTAGGCAAGAACTTTCAAAAGCTGACTGGGGGCAGATGTTCACAGGTAAAGGGACTGCTGGAAAATGGGAATGAGATAATGAGAATCCAGAGAAAGTATATTCCTGTCAGGGTGAATGGAAAGGCTGGTAGATATACGGAATGCTGGATGACTAAAGAAATTGAGGGTTTGGTTAAGAAAAAGGCGGAAGCAAATGTAAGGTATAGACAGGAGAGATCGAGTGAATCCTTAGAAGAGTATAACGGCAGTAGGAGTATACTTAAGAGGGAAATCAGGAGGGCAAAAAGGGGACATGAGATAGCTTTGGGAAATAGAATTAAGGAAGATCCAAAGAGTTTTTACAATTACATTAAGGACAAAAGGGTAACTAGGGAGAGAATAGGGCCTCTCAAAGATCAGCAAGGTGGTCTTTGTGTGGAGCCGCAGAAAATGGGGGAGATACTAAATGAGTATTTTGCATCAGTATTTACTGTGGAAAAGGATATGGAAGATATAGAATGTAGGGAAATAGATGGTGACACTTTGCAAAATGACTATATTACAGAGGAGGAAGTGCTGGATATCTTGGAACGCATAAAGATGGATAAATCCCCAGGACCTGATCAGGTGTACCCTAGAACTCTGTGGGAAGCGAGGGAAGTGATTGCTGGGCCTCTTGCTGAGATATTTGTATCATTGATAGTCACAGGTGAGGTGCCGGAAGACTGTAGGCTAGCTAACATGGTACCACTGTTTAAGAAGGGCGGTAAAGACAAGCCAGGGAACTATAGGCCAGTGAGCCTGATGTCGGTGGTGGGCAAGTTGTTGGAGGAATCCTGAGGGACATATATTTGGAAGGGCAAGGACTGATTAGGGAGAGTCAACTTGGCTTTGTGCATGGGAAATCATGTCTCACAAACTTGATTGAGTTTTTTGAAGAAGTAACAAAGTAGATTGATGAGGGCAGAGCAGTAGATGTGATCTATATGGACTTCAGTAAGGCGTTCGACAAGGTTCCCCATGGGAGACTGATTAGCAAGGTTAGATCTCATGAAATACAGGGAGAACTAGCCATTTGGATACAGAACTGGCTCAA
>NC_057710.1:3691420-3713980 GCF_004010195.1 Chiloscyllium plagiosum
CCCCTACATCAAAGACATCTCAGAAATGACTGCCAGACTACTCAGACCCCTTGGCATCATGGTAGCCCACAAACCCACCAACACACTAAAACAGCAGCTAATGGACTTGAAAGAGCCTATATAGACAACAAGCAAAGCTAATGTCATTTACAAAATACCATGCAAGAACTGTAGCAAACACCACATTGCACAAACAGGCAGAAAACTAGCCACCAGGATACATGAACACCAACTAGCCACAAAACGACATGCCTCTCTCTCACTAGTAGCCTTGCATACAGATAAGGAAGGACACCACTTCGACTGGGACAACACATCCATCTTAGGACAAGCTAAATAAAGACACGCACGACAATTTCTAGAAGCATGGCATTCCAACCGGAACTCTATCAATAAACACATCATGTTCGACCCCATCTACCACCCCCTGAGAAAAAGAACAGTAAATGAGATCACCAACCCAAGGAAACCCAAACATATAAATAGAAAGCAGGAATCATGTACAGTGGTTTGCCTGGAGGCCCACTGAAGATGTTACTTAGTAGGGTGACGAAATATCTGGAAATGAACCTCCCAGCTCAGTGAGCAAACCTACATCCAGAACCTCAACCTGAGCTACAAATCTTCTCAAAACTCCATTCCATTCTCCCAGTCCCTCCATCTCTGTCACATTTGTTCTAATGAGGCCAACTTTGACAAGAGAGCTTCTAAAATGTCCACCTTCTTCCTCAATGGAGGAATGCCCAGCACCATGTTGACAGGGCCCTCAACTGGGTTTGACTCATCTCTTGCATTTCTGCCTTCACTCCCTCTCTTCCCTCCCGCAACAGCGATAGGGTTTGCTTTGTTCTTATCTACCATCCCACCAGCATCCACATCCAGAGGAGCATCAGCCGTCAATTCCCCACCTCCAGCAGGATGCCACCACCTGACACACATTCCCCTTCCTTCCATTGTCCACTTTTCATAGGGACCGTTCCTTCACTCTTAACATTCCTCCTCCACAGCCCCACGGCCCCTTCCCCTTCAACTGCTGAAGGTGTAACACGTGCCCATTTACCTCCCCCCTCCTCAGTATCCAAAGGCCCAAACACACCTTCCAGGTGAAGCAGCACTTTACCTGCACCTCACACAATCTTGTCTACTGCATCCGCTACTCACAATGTGGTCTCCTCTACCTTGGGGAAGTGAAGCATAGACTGGAGGACTGCTTCACAGAACACCTATGTTCTGCCCATAAGAAGACTCAGAGCTTCCAGTTGCCTGCCATTTCAACACCCCACCCTGTTCCCTGGCCAACATCTCTGTCTCAGGTTTGCTGCATTGTTCCAGTAAAACTCAGCGCAAGTTGGAAGAACATCACCTCATTTTCCACTTGGAGACCCTGTAACCCTCCAGACTCAATAACGAGTTCAATAGCTTTAGGGTCTAAACTCTCCCATGTCTTCCTGCCCACCTCCACACACCAGGTCTCGTTTTCACATTCCTAATGAAGGGCTTTTGCCCGAAACATTGATTTTCCTGCTCCTCGGATGCTGCCTGACCTGCTGTGCTTTTCCAGCACCACTCTAATCTTGACTCTAATCTCCAGCCACTTCTGTTTTTGCTTTTGGAGTTCTGACCAATGTGCAGCCACTGCTCCAGGGGCCTGTGTGAATCAATCGCATTCGCTCCCAGTTTTCTTAGTCCCTGACACACACACACACAGACCTCGGAGACCTGCACAACTGCTGGAGAAATGAAAGGCAGCGTACCTCCTGATTGGACCCCTAAGATGTTGGTTATTACTAGGAGTTCCCCCTCTTTATAGTTTCTTCTGTTATTCACAAATTTTAATACTTTCCACTGAGTTTACAGGGCACCTTTATGTCGTTGCAAGTGCCACTTGTTTATGATCAGACAGGGCACCATTGCAGTCCTTGAGTGTCCTGGGTGAGGCATTAATATGTTCCTGATGAAGGACTTATGCTTGAAACGTTGACTCTCCTGCTCATCAGATGTTGCCTGACCAGCTGTGCTTTTTCAGCACCACACATTTTGAGTCTGACTCTCCAGCATCTGCCATCCTCACTTTCTGCCGAGGCATTAATATCTTATTGACCTCTCAGGTTCCTACTAATGTGCTTTTTGTTTGAGAAGCCAGCTACTGATGTGTTTTCAACGGACGACTGTCGGTGTTTGGAACAGAGTTGTTAAAAATAAGCAAATTAACAAAGTCTTTTACAACATTTAGTTCTGAAACAGAAATTAGAAATACACTTAAAATCTAAACTGAGTTTGTCTTTACGCACTGATAATTTTGCACAATCAGCATGGTAAGACTGAGATAGTAAAACACACATACATTCAGTTAATACATGGAATTTATTAGAAAGGCTACATGATCACAAAACCATCTTAGAATTTAATTTTAAACCATGAAAACAGAATGGAATTTCAAAGGAAGTGACTGTTTCCTTTGAAAGCACAACTAGGTAAAGGGCTCAACAAATGTAGGACACCAGCTGAAGACCTGATCTTTTCCAGCTGTGATTCTACACAATAGACCTTTCTCGGAGTCACTGATACCTTCTAATATAATTGTTAAGGATTGTAATAGTGCTGGAACTTCACTCAGATATTTCCCGGTTAGCATGTTCAGAGGTATTATTACACACTAATTGTATTGAACCTGGGCCTTCTGATCTACAGGTAGATTATTTATTAGATTTTTTAGATTCCCTACAGTGTGGAAACAGGCCCTTCGGCCCAACAAGTCCACACCGACCCACCCAAACACATTCCCCTACGTTCACCCCCGACTAATGTACCTAAAACTACGAGCAATTTAGCATGGCCAATTCACCCAGCCGGCACATTTTTGGACTGTGAGAGGAAACCCACGCAGACACGGGGAGAATGTGCAAACTCTACACAGACAGTTGCATGAGGCAGGAATTGAACCTGGCTCCCTGGCGCTGTGAGGTAGCAGTGCTAACCACTGAGCCGCAGTGCTGCCCCAAAGGTGGTAGTGACACTACCACTGCATCATAAAGAGCTCTTTCGAGTGTCACTGATAGGTGAGCTGCGCATGCTTTGAAGTTCACCCATAAAGGACAGCAGTGTGCTTCATCGTCAAAGAGTGAATCCTACATGGATTGTAATTAAAGGGAATAGCATTGCATTTAGTCAGTCATGGAGGTTCACAGCATGGAAACAGGTCCTTCAGCCCAACTTGTGAAAACTAGGCAGGATGGACAATTAATCCAGCCCCATTTGCCTGTGTTTGGTCAATTGATTGATGTTAATTCATTGCACTTTACTTCACCACCGCTGAAACAAATAATTAAACATGAGCTTCCCCACTTCCAGTAATTACTCCTTTACCTCAGCTTTCAACTCTTGTAACGATCATCGAGATATTTTTAAACAACTTGCTCAACTATGATATGACACATCTCTGGAGCAGGTGGAATTTGAATTCAGCCTCCTGGTCTAGGGGTAGGGACACTCCCATGACATCCAAAGAGCCATTCACTTAATCTTCTAAACTGGAAGAAAAAGACTCGTTCATGCAATCTGACCCCATCATTGACTCGTTCAAGCCCCACACCTCTCAGGTGAATCTGTAGTGCACCCTCTCCAAGGCTAGGACGGCATTTCCTGACTGCTCTACCTGGAACTGAATGCAGTCTTTACAAACGATATCCCAGCAGAGCTCTGTACAATTGTAGCCAAGCTTATTTTTGCCTGGTGAAGTGACCGAGTGAGCCAATCAGTTGAAAGACAATTAGGAGTGAGCAATAGATATAGACTTTGTCAGTGACACATCCCTTGAAAGAAAACTAAAGCTTAACATAAGACATTGAAAAAAAAGATTGGTGCTTTATCTGGGACTTTGCTGTGCACAGATCGGCTGTTACATTTTACTCTTTATCTGTGATGACATTTCCCAGTGAATCGAATCTCCACATTAATTAAAAAGTTTCAATTATTCGATCAGATTTACTGCTCACTCGTGTTCCTGGGATCCAAGTAATCACCTTGAGAAAAATGGCTGGGGGTTGAAAATATCATTGACTAGACTCGTTGTGTTGACTGGACAGTTTTCAAATCCCTTGCTATTCAGTACTCAGTTTAACCTGCAAGATGGTTTGTGTGAAAGATTGTGGTTTTGTTGTGTCTTTCTGAGCATCCATGAGATTCTGCTTTGATACCACTGGCTCCTTCCCGTGTCTGGGTGGATTAATGCGGTGTATGTGTGACAGAACATAATGTTCTTTCTTTGACAGGGAAACCAGACCCCAACCACTGTGCAGTCAGTGCTGCTATCGTTAGTTACAACAGTCAAAGGCCAATCCCATAGGAGCAGTCTAGCTCCCCTCATATGTTGATTGAAGTCTATAGCACAGGCAAAGGTCTTTCAGCCCATCAAGTCTGTGCTGGTCAACAACAAACTGCTAATAATCCCAGTGTCTGTGTGAGTTTAATCTGGGTGCTCAGGTTTCCTTCAACAGTGCAAAGATGTGCAGGTTAGGATGGATTGGCTATGCTGAACAGCCCATTGTGTCCAGTGAAGTGCAGGCCAGGTGGATTAGCCATGGGAAATGCAAGGATAGGCTAGGTGCTGGGTCTGGGTGGGATTCTGTTTGGAGATTCAGTGTGAACTCAATGGGTCAAATGGCCTGCTTCCACACTGCAGGGAGTATATAATCCCATCAGGGGAGGTAATGGCCGAGTGGTATCATCACTGAACTTCTAATCTAGATAATGTTTTGGGGACATAGGTTTGAATGCCGCCATGGCAGATGGTGGAATTTGAATTCAAGAATATGTGGAATTAAAAGTCTAATGATGACCAGGAATCCATTGCCAATTGTCAGAAAAACCCATCTCTTTCACTAATGTCCTTTAGGGAAGGAAACAGCCAGCATTAACTTGGTCTGCCTGATATGTGACTCCAGACCCACAGTAATATGGTTTACTCTTAACTGTCCTCTTGGCAATAAATGCTGCCCTCGCCAGCAATACCACATCCTATGAATGAACAAAAGAGAAAAACAAATTTTCCAGCACTTGCCCCTGTGCAGTTATGGGAATGAGTTCTGAAAATTGTCCCCTTGATTGAAGCATTGAAATGTGACAGGGAAATGTGTGCCTGCAGTGGGAGGGGGAGCAATGGATGCAACAAGTCTGTCTCTCTCTGTGTGTCCCACAGGGCCTGCTCATTCCTGTCAAAGGCTCGCGTTATCCAGGAGCACGGTGGCAGAGCAGTGATCATCTCGGACAACGTGTATGACAACGACAGCTCCTATATTGAGATGGTGCAGGATGGTACGACCAGGGACAGCGACATCCCAGCACTGTTCCTTCTTGGGAAGGATGGGTGAGTTTGGGTATTTCCCGTCATCACTTCCTTGGACATCTGCACTTGGATTGGGTCAGCCAGGGCAGAGAAAAATCAAATCAAATTGGACCAGTAAATTGGGGATGCAGAGTCTAACGGAGGTGCACAACTGGAATATTGCATTCAGTTCTGATCGCCATGCTTTAGGAAAGATGTGAGAAGGTGTGGGGATACTAAGATTGGGGAGTTTCAGGTCTGAGGTTGAAAAGATAAGACAGAAGAGCAGAATTAGGCCAGTCAGCCCACTGAGTCTGCTCTGCCATTCAATCATGGCTGATATGTTTCTCAGTATCATTCTCATTCTGTCTTCTCCCCATAACCCTTGATCCCCTTAGTAATCAAGAACCTGTCTAGCTCTTCTTAAATACACTCAATGACTTGGCCTCTACAGCCCTCTATGGCAATTCCACAGAGTCACCACCCTGTGGCTGAAGAAATTCCTCCTCATCTCAATTATAAAGGGTTGTCCTTTCACTCTGAGGCCGTGCTCTCGGCTTCTACAATGGAAACATATTCTTCATGTCCACTCTATCCAGGCCTCTCAATTTTCTCTAAGTTTCAATCAAAATCTCTCTCTTTCTTCGAAACTCCATTGAGTACAGACCCAGAGATCATATGACAACTGCTCCTCATATGACAAGCCCTTCATCCCTGGGATAATTCTTGTGAACCTTCTCTGGACCTCCCTCCAACACCAGCCCATCCTTACTTAGATACGGGGCCCAAAACTGTTCACAATATTTCAAATGCGGTCTGACCAGAGCTGTATACAGCCTCAGCAGTACAGCCCTGCTCTCGTATTCCAGCCTTCTCAAAACAAATGTTAAGATTACATTTTCCTTCCTAATTGCCAACTGAACCTTCTTGTTAACTTTAAGGGAATCCTGAACGAGGACTCCAAAGTCCCTTTGTGCTTCACATTTCTCAAGCCTTTCCCATCTTAGAAAGATTGGGCTTGTTTTCCTTAGAACATGGAGATCGAGGGGAGATTTGATTGAGGTGTGTAACATTAGGACAGGCCTCAAGAGAAAGAGAAAAGGGGGATATTGCGGCACAGCAATAGTTTTCATAACTCTGTACTTGGAACCTGGGTTCAAGTCCTATCTGTTTCAGACATGTTTAATAACATCCCTGAACAGGTTGATGCAGGAAAAACATCTGCAGTTTGAGGCTTTGTCTCTCTGCAATAAAAACAAAGATGCTGCTCTGATTGGACAAGGATTAGGGGATAGAAATATTGATGCTTTGGGCAAGAGTTGCAAAGGCAGATGGGGAGGAATGTCTTCACACAGCGCCGGGTAATGGCCTGGAACTTGCTGCCCATGCACAGGGGACATGGAGTAGAGACAGCAAATGGTTTCATAGAGCAAATTGGGAGGCAATTGAGGGAAATAAACTTGGAGAGCGAGCCAAGAAAAAGGCACTTGCAGAAACATTCTTATTACACAGTTGTGATGTAGAATGTACTGCCCGAAAAGCTGATAGAAACAGGTCCAAACATAACAATCACAAGAGAGCTGGATAAATTCCTGAAGGGGCCATGGGGGAAAGAGAACAGAAGAGTGGGACCAAACCAAACAGCCAGCACAGACATGATGGGTCAAATGGCTTGTTGGGCAGGTATCATGCTATTATTTGACAGTGTTTGCTTTCCCCACTGTTGGCAGGTACATGATCAGGCGATCTTTGGAGCTGCATGGTCTCCCGTGGGCTGTCATCTCCATCCCAGTCAATGTGAGTGGGATCCCAACATTTCAGCTCAAACAGCCACCATGGACCCTCTGGTGACAGTAGCCAGCCCCTGGACTCACAGTCAGTCCGTTTGCACTAATCTCTCTTGATCATACTTTGTGATGTCTTCTCAACTTTATTTAATAAATTAATCTGCTGTTAACTTTCTACCCCACCCTTTTGTTTCCATCTTTCCCGTAGTTATGGACTAGACTGGAAACGTGCTGCCACATACTTGTCCATTTTCATGCCTATGTTTCGCACTCCTGCAGTAGTCACAGGATCTTCTCGTACAGTGATTCCTTCTGGGGACATCACCAGCCTCTGTCCTGACGCTCATTTTGCTGCCACAGGGAACCCTGGCTGACTGGCCTAGCATAAACCCATGCCAGCTCAGAGGTGTTACAATTCATCTGCCTGCCAAGCTTGGTTTTGTGGGGAGGGCTTTGCTGGAAGTTTGAGTGGAACGAGTCAATCCATTCAGGGTTGGAAGTCTGCTGTCCCTCCCCAGTCTTTGCTGGCACTCAGAGCCACACCACAGTCGAAGCATCGCTAGCTTCTGATTGACAACACTCCACTTGTGTCAAACCAGCAGTGTTTCAAAATAGCAGCTCACACCCCACCCTTTCCCAACTGTAAAGGACAACATGACCCGGAGGGTGAATTAAACGTCTGGATAATAATCCATTACCAATTTACCACTCGCCTTAAAGGAAACCCTTCCCACAAGCACAGAGTAATGTTACCAGACTGATAATCCAGTATGAGTCAAAAAGTGTGGCACTGGAAAAGCACAGTGGCAGCATCCGAGGAGTAGACGAGTTGACATTTCGGGCAAAAGCCCTTTGTCAGGAATGTAAATACCCTGAGCTAATTAATGCTCTCATGATATGGATTAAAATCCCACAAGATCAGATTGTGAAATCTAAATTCAATAAAAACTTGAGTTCAAGCTCGTCCAGTGGTTAAATATCCATCTGGTATAATAATGCTGCTTAGGGAAAGAAATCTGCCATCCATACCTGGTTTGGCCTACACACGACTCCACTCCCACAGCAACGAGTTTGACTCTTAAATTTCCTCTGAAATAGCCCAGTGATTAGAGTTAGACAGTCATGTCCACATCCTGTGAAACAATAAAAAGAACCAGACTCCATTTGCTGTTTTCCATCATTTTATTGAATACATGCAGATTGGTCACGCCTCAGTGCTGTGAGAATCTGTGATGATTAAATGGGAAGCTGCTACACTGCTGACCCAAGTGGAGCCTGACTGCTCTAAGTTATAGCCTATCCTAAAACTAAGTATTGATATAGAATCTTTCTAGACTATATGCAAAATCATCTCTTTACCGCTCCCCATTTCCCCCCCCCCAACTTCACAAAGTTCGCACTGGGACCTGGGATACACCAGCCTCAGCATAGTGACCCCCCCCCACTCCCACCTCATGTCACTGGTGGCCTTTCCAATTATGGCCCTTATCCACCAATTCCCCCCCGCCCCCACACTCTTTACTCAGCAGAATTGTGATCAGGATAGGAACAGTTCAGCACCTCTTACCCTCCCTTAGCAGCCTCCAAGTTCCCCCTGATCCTGGTCCCAGGGTTACTGGAAAGCAACGAGAGCTGTTGCCCTACTCCATGGTAGATGAATGACGTGAAACTGAACATTCCTTGTTCACTCCTACTCTCCCCGGAAGAGACTAACGATACAACTCAGGGAAATCACTAATGAAGCGAGACAGAGAATTGGGAAAAGGCTGGTGAGGACCATGAACAGCAGGAAGGACCAGATGGGCCAAACAGCCTTTTGCTGCAATGACCTACATAAAGCAATCACATCAATGAATTGCCCACATACAATGTCTGACTCCACTGTGTCCTGTCACTGTGCAGGGAGGACAGAGAGAGAAAGGAGAGAGAGAGAGAGAGAGAGGGACACACACACAGACAGGTAGGCCGTGAATAGGAACATGTCAGGACTCTGGGCCACTGAGGAGCAGCTCACAGGTTACTGTAGGCCCAGCAATAGATTGGCAGACAGACAGTCTCACTTACTCGTGTGGAGTTAAAAAGACCCAGGCACTAGAGACTGCTACCTTATCCCCAAGGCAGATAGTGGAACAGACACAGAAAGAGACAAACATCCCACAGCAAGAGATGTGTGTGTGTGTGTGTGTGTGTGTGTGTGTGTAACTGAGACAGACGTACACACACACACCCACATCCACCCAGACAGAACACGAACCAAGACAGAGAACTACTCAGCCCCTGCCCATCATCCCGCCCCCCCCACCACCCACACATGCAGTCCCACACCAAGACAGGAACCCACACACACAAACTAGACAGCAACAAAATGCAAACATCAGAAATCACATTCTCACACAGCACACTGTAACCAGCTGTTGTCTCTCAGCACATCAGCTGAACTGGAGCCAACTGGATTTTAGATCCATTTTAAATAATTCTCTTGCAGCTGGAGAGAGTGCATGTTACACCAGAATTTAATATAACTGTAACCTGCCCTCTAGGCTCTCCGGCCTGAACCCTTGCTTTCACCTTCATGGAGGTGCTGGTTGGGCTGGGGAATAGGCTCAGGGATCTACTGGCCACCTCTCTGTAATCTCATCCAGCATCTACCAAGACAGGGTGTGGATGGGAGGGCTATCCCACTAGGGGAGGGGAGGCAGCATTGAGGGGAATGCAATGCTTCAGGCTGCGTCGACTCACTTGGCAAGAGGGATCACTCAACAGTGACCGAAACTCAAACGTCAGTTTCTGGCTGTTCCTCGCTGACCCTCCCCACCCCATCGCCACCCACCCCACCCCCTCCAAGCCCGGTCCGTCACTGTACATCACAGGGCTGCCGTCACAGAGGTGTCTATGGCACAGGTTCTGATTACACCCACCAGCACACCTGGTGGAGGGGGGCAAGAAGGCAGACATCAGAAGGTGACAATTTTGCAGGAGGAGAAGGTAATGGAAGGCAGTGCTCATGGGGAACAGGAGACTGCCCCCTTGAACAACAACCCCCTCCCGAAAACAGCAACTATCTTCCTCACTCACATGAAGCAACTGGTGTGATTGAGGAACCAGCCTGCCCAGTGCTTGTACAGATTTGTATTTCTTGTGTGTGTGTGTGTGTGTGCGCACATGTGTATGTGTGATAATGATGTCTAGCTGTGGTTATTGCATTGTTGGAAAAGGGCCTCTGGCACAGCCGTGTTTCTGTGGAACCCTGTGCCCAGTCACTGCCTTACACATCGGTCATCTCATCTTCCAGCTCAGCACTCTCAGCATCAGCTTCAATCTCCTCTTCTTCGTCTGAGGTCAGGTCAGGGTCAGTGGCCTGAGCCACACATTTGGGACAGGAGCAGACGAACAGATAATTCTCCCTTCAAAAATAAAACAGATTTCAGATATAACCTAAACTCTCCCAGGTCATGTACAGCACGGGGTTACATACAGCGTACAGCTCCCTCCACACGTCCCCCATCAAACACTCCCAGGACAGGGACAGCACACGGTTAGATACAGGGTAAAGCTCTCTCTACACTGTCCCCATCAAACACTCCAGGACAGGGACAGCACGGGGTTAGATACAGAGTAAAGCTCCCTCTACACTGTCCCCATCAAACACTCCCAGGAAAGGGACAGCACTGGGTTAGATGCAGAGTAAAGCTCCCTCAACACTCCCCATTAAACACTCCCAGGACGGGGACAGCATGGGGTTAGATACAGAGTAAAGCTCCCTCAACACGTTCCCCCATCAAACACTCCCAGGACAGGGACAGCACAGGGTTAGACACAGAGTAAAGCATGGGACAGCATGGGATTGGATAGAGTTAAACTCCCTTTACAGTGTGCCTGCTGTGGGAGCAAAATGTTTCTGAAGCTCTGGTCAGATCCTCAACTCTGGTATTGTGTCCAGTCTTGGCAACACAAGAACATATGAACCAGGGGCAGGAGTAGGCCGTCTGGCCCCTCGAGCCTGCTCCACCATTTAATAAGATCATGGCTGATCTTCTCACGGCCTCAGCTCCACTTACCCACCCGCTCACCACAACCCTTAATTCTTTACTGTTGAAAAATCTGTTTACCTTAAGAACATTGAACGAGGTAGCCCCAACTGCTTCACTGGGCAGGGAATTCCACAGATTCATAACCCTTTGGGTGAAGAAGTTCCTCCTCAGCTCCGTCCTAAATCTGCTCCCCCTTATTTTGAGGCGATGCCCCCTAGCTCTGGTTTCACCCACCAGTGGAAATAACCTCCCTGCTTCTATCTTATCTATTCTATTTTATATGTTCCTATAAAATTCTCCCCTTATTCTTCTAAATTCTATAATCCCAGTCTACTCAATCTCTCTTCATAAACCATTCCTCTTAATTCCAGAATCAACCTCGTGAACCTCCTCTGCATTTGCTCTAGTGCCAGTACATCCTTTCTCAAGTAAGGAAACCAAAACTATACACAGTATTCCAGGTGTGGCCTCACCAGCAGCACCCTATACAGCTGCAGCATAACCTCCCTGTTTTTAAACTCCATCCCTCTAGCAATGAAGGACAATATTCCATTTGTCTTCTTTATTACCTGCTGCACCTGTAAACCAATGTTTGTGATTCATGCACAAGGCAACCAGGTCCCTCTGCACAGCAGCGTGCTGCAATTTTTCACCATTGAAATAATAGTCCATTTTGCTGTTATTCCGATCGAAATGGATAATCTCACATTTACCAACATCGTACTCCATCTGCCAGACCTCTGCCCACTCACTGAACCTATGTCCCTCTACAGACTTTGTGTCCTCTGCACACTTTGCTGTCACTCATCTTAGTGTCATCTGTGAACTTTGAAACACTACACATGGTCCCCAATTCCAAATCATCAATGTAAATTGTAAACAATTGTGGTCCCAACACGTGTTGGGAAGTGTAAAGACCGCATTTTTTATTTGTCTTTATTTTTACATTGTGGTCCTAAATGGGGAAAGAATACTGCTTTAAACTAAGGAAACTGCAGAAAAAGATGTTGCAGTTTTAAAAACGCTAACACTGTAACGCACTGAGAGTTGCATTTAGATGGCTGCTTTGTTCCAGCAGTGGGAGAGGAGTTGAGTAAAGCTTTGGGAAGATGTTTGTGCCCCAAGGCACCGTGGCTCTGTGTTCAGGTTTTGCCCAGAGACAGACTGTTAACTGGATTCTCACTCAAGACCAGCCGTGAATCATCAACATGACACCAACTTACTGATAACCAACTTGGGTGTGAACAATAAAGCAGCAGAAAGCCTCCAGATTATAAAAAGACAGCATCTCCTCTGCAGTGAGGTAACCTACAACTGAAGGATAGCTAGCTATTCCCTCCACTCATTTGCTGTAAACTATTCCCTCTAACTAGCGACTGAACAATTCCTGTGCCAATCACCCAGTGCCTTTAGTAAAGAACTGGAAGGATTTGGAAAGAAGGAAAAGGACACTTTGAAAAATCCTATGGACTGGTGAAATCGCACCACAATCCTCCAATGTCTTGTACTTTATCTGTAACATTCACATTTACTTACTTGTCTGTCTGATTGCATGCGTATGTAAGGGTTTAAGAAAGTGGTACAATGAATAAAAACTATAAGTTGAGCATTCATGTTTTGTTTGCCTGTGGTCAAAACTGATTTAACAGTTTTCCAGCCCAGAAGGAGGCCATTCCACCCATCATGTCTGTACTAGCTCCTTAAAGCTAGTCCCACTCTCCAGCCCTGTCCCTGTAGCCCTCTATCTTCATCCCTTTCAATTATATATCCAGCTCTCTTTTGAAATCTCTGATGGAATCCGCCTCCACCATTCTCCCAGGCAGCACATTCCAAATCCTAAAAAGTCTCTGAGTAATGAAGGGGGTTTCTCCTTATCTCACTCCTAGCTCTCTTGCTGACAATCTTGAAACTGTGAGCCCTAGTTACTGACACACCAACTAGTGGAAACAGAATATCCTTCTTCACTATGTCAAAATTGTTCATAATTTTCAACACCTCAATAAGGTTCTCTCTTAATCTTCGCTGCTCTAAGAAGAATAAGTCTAATCTCACTAATCTTTCTTTATATCTAAAATTTTTCATTCCTGGTATCATTCTAGTAAACCTCCTTTGAACTCTCCCCAGGGCTTTAACATCCTTCCTTAAATAAGGTGTCCAGAACTGAACACAATACTCCAAATTTGGTCTGACCAATGACTTGTAGTGGTGTAGCATCACTTCCCTTGCTTCCCTTGCCTCAATTTATAAACCCCAGGATCCTACCCTGCCGTGTGGCTCAGTGGTTAGCACCGCTGCCTCACAATGCCAGGGACCCAGGCTCGGGCGACTGTAGGTGTGGAGTTTACACATTCTCCCTGTGTGCGCGTGGGTTTCCACCAGGTGCTTCATGAATGAGGACTCCCTAATCCGCCTTTATGTAGTTCAGAGAATTATGCACACGAACCCCGAGGTCGTTGTGTCCCTGTAGTTCCTTCAAAGTTGAATCATTGAACCTGTAATGTCTCTCCATGTTTCTTCTATCGAAATGCACTGCCTCACATTTCTCTGCATTGAAATCCATTGATTTGTAATAAATAGTAGTTTCTTGTTAAGTACAGAAACCTGGTCAGTGTTTTCAAGCAGGTAAACTGGAGACCTTGAGTAATTTAATTAATCTCTAACTTGTCAGATGACTTGGGAACAGTGGGGCTCTATCTCAGTGCCTGGTAACAGAGGCACAGAAAGAAGGATCTTTGAGAGGGAGCATACGAGATTAACCAGAAGTAATCCAGGGCTGCTGGAGGTTCAGGTCCTAGGCTCACTGGAGATGGTGGGGCTGTGTCCTTGAAGCAAAGGCAGTCGAGGGAGGATGTGAGACAAAGGTACATCATTAAAGCAGGCTTAGGGAGGTTGACAAGAAAAGAAAAACTCTTCCCATTAAGCAATGAAACAAAGACTGGAGAGCAGGGATTTAACATTTTGGGTACAAACGTGAGGGAAAATCTTAAGCAGCCAGTGGTACAGACCAGAAATCTGAAGCCCATGATGGGCTGAGGGAGGTGGAGAACAAGTGTAGACTTGATGGGCCAAATGATCTCTTTTTGTACCATGACAGAGTCTCCAGAGGGACAGAGGCAGATTCGACATTGTGCAAAAACCTGGCAGGAGGAGTGTCATGTGGAAAAATGAGAGAGTGGCAGGAAGAATGGAGGAGCCGAGTATTATTTAAGTGGAGAAAGAGTGCAGACGGCGGATTAGGGAGCCCTCATTGATGAGCTCTTGTTTAGAGGGTAGTTGGGAAGACAAATGGAATGTTGGCCTTTATTTCAAAGGGAATGGTATATAAACGTAAGAAGATTTTGCTGAAACTATACAAAGTGCTAGTCAGCCCACAGCTGGAATACTGTCAACAGTTCTGGGTCCCTTATCGAAGGAGAGATATTTCAGCATTGGAGGCAGTCCAGAGAGGGTTCACTCGACTGTTACTGGGTAGGGAGGGACTGTCTAATGAGGAGAGGTTGAGTAGGGTCGGTCTGTACTCATTGGAGTTTAGAAGGATGAGAGGTGATCTTATTGAAACAGACAAGTTTCTTTGAGGACTTGACAGGGTAGATATGAAACCTACCGGGTTGTTTCCCCGAGGACCAGATGGTATAATCTCGGATTAATGGCTTGCACATTTAAGACAAAGACGAGGAAGAATTTGTTCTCTCAGAAGGGAGGGAACCTGTGGAATTCTTTACCACAGAGGGCTGTCGAGGAGAGGTCATTCAATATATTCAAGGTTCAGATAGATTTTTAATTTGTAAGGGGATCAAGGGTGATGGGGAAAATGCAGAAAGAGAAGTTAAGGATTATCAGAGCAACTATGGTCTCACTGAATGGCGGGGCAGACTCGATAGGGTGAATGGCCTACTTCCGTTCCTACGTCTTCCTATGGTCTTCCGGGTATTTGAGAGAAATTAATGTCAAGGTCTGTGTGGACCAAGTGGGGGGAATGAGGAATGACTGGGCTGCTCTGTGGTTAGACTTGATAGAGCAAATAGCCTCTTTCCATAAAATGACTCTACATTGTCACTCTGAGACTTGCCTGTGGCCAGAATGAAGCTCAGTGCAATCTGGAGGAACAGGACCCCATCAGTGAGTGGTGAAGCTGATACCTTTTAAATGGGAAGGGGAGGAATACTCAAAAATGGAGGAAACTGCAGAGCTGTTAGTGTGAAGAGTGGGCCTGAATTAAACCACTTTCTCAAAGAGTTGGCACAGGCTTGATGGGCTGAATGACCTGCCCCTGGGCTGTATTACACTATGACGAAAAGTAACATGTTTTTGAAGCTGTCCTGTGCTGACTGGAAGGTGCGGTAAAAGGGGAAGGGAGCAAGAAGCCGGGAGAGAGACAGTGAAAGGTGGGGTTCGCGACATGGGGGTGAAGTTGGTGATGGTGGGGTCAGGATTGTGGAATGGGGCACAGTACCGGAGGATCCTGTGTCGTGTGTGCCTGCTCCGATCTCGCTGACAGCAGTCCAAGTACGTGATGCACACTTCCTGTGAATAAGACACATCAACCATCAATTCCATGGTGCCATCCCCTCACGTACCCCACTCTCTGTCGCTGCGTGTGGGATATTGATAAATACACAATGTACACATACAAACACATTCCCTACAGTCCTTTCCTGGAACAGGAGGCCATTCAGCCCCTCAAGTCCGTTCTGCCATTCAATTAGACGTTGGCTCCACTGATCCCTGTAGGTTCTGGACAAGGTCATGAAGAACGGCGACCTCGGTGTTGAGGCTGAATACTGACAGTGAGGAAGGAGAATCCATAAAGAGATTTGGGTGGAAGCAAACTGATAATCTCTGCAGAGTCACACATTCATCGGCAAGGTGAAGAACAGAGAACATGCCACCACATTGAGACTGAACCCATGGTGAGACAAAGAGAGAGAGAAAGGAAGTGGGAGAGAGAACCAGAGAGGGGCAAAGGAGAGACAGAGAAAGCGTGACAGGCATAGAGCGTGACAGAGAGAGCGTGAGTGTGTGTGAGAGAGAGAGAGAGAGAGAGAGAGAGAGAGAGAGAGAGAGAGAAAGAGAGAGTGACAGAGACAGAGACAGCAGGCCAACTTTTTCACACAGAGGGTGGTGCATGTATGGAATGAGCTGCCAGGGGAAGTGGTGGAGGCTGGTACAGTTGTAACATTTAAAAGGCATCTGGATGGGTATATGAATGGGAAGGACTTAAAGGGATATGAGCCAAGGGCAAATGGGACTACATTAGTTTAGGATATCTGGTCAGCATGGATGGGTTGTTTGTTTATGTGCTAGATAGCTCTAAGATGGAATGAGATTGCTGACTTGAGGTTTCTGACTAACGTGCCCTTTTATCACTTTAAGGGAAGAGAGAGGGTTAATTTAAGAGCACTTTAAAAGAACCAGCACAGGTTTAATAAAGGAAGTGACCTCTTCCTGTACAAGGTACCATTAGCAAATTCAACATCTGACCTGTTTACACTTTAGCAGTGGGGAATTGGACTAGTTGCGAGCTCCCTGTCCACTCTCTCATCTGCAGCATGAGACAGAAGCCACGCTATCCCCAGGCAGGTTGGTCCAGTTACACACAAGCACGGGTGCTGCAGGGTCAATAAAAGTCAGTTCCTGTGGCCAAGCCTTACCTCTCCTGCTTTGATATCACGGAGCGCAGTCAAGTGAAGGAGGAAGTTGTTCTCTGGGAAGGAGGTTTCAGCATTGGGGTCACAGCTATGATTACCTACAGAGGAAGGTCAAAGGTTACAGTTGTCAAGGGAGCAGGGACAGTGCACGCAAACAGAAGACCTTTCTTTCATAGAAACCGTACAATATAGCGGGGTGCCATTTCGCCCTTTGAGTCTGCGCCGACCTAAAGATCTTCCTACACTGTCCCCCATCAAACACTCCCAGGACAGGGACAGCACAGGGTTAGATACAGAGTAAAGCTCCCTCTACACTGTCTCCATCAAACACTTCCAGGACAGGGACAGCAATGGGGTTAGGTACAGACTAAATCTTCCTCTACACTGTCCCCATCAAACACTCCCAGGACAGGGACAGCACAGGGTTAGATACAGACTAAAGCCACAAAAAGTTAACCTGTATCTTTATTATAATCCAGTTCTCGCAGTGTCACCCATTAACCTTTCCTCGCCAGAGCACTGTGTTAATTCCTTGCTTGCAATGGTGTATGCTTCACCTAATGTTGATAGGAAATCGATGTCTCTGGTTAAGTATGCCGTCCCTGTTGTGCTTCTGTCCTGGATCCTAGTTACTTACAGCAGCTTTGCAGCACGTACAGGCCAGATCCCTCGCAGTTCAGGAATTCCCCACTCTCTGCGGAAGAACAAAACATATCAGTCCAGTGATTTCTTTTTTCCTGCTCCCCCTACAGCTGGCCACTCAACCTCAACACCAAGCTGAGAACACAAGCTCCAACAACTGCACCGGGGTTGGGGGCTGATGGATTCCAGTTAGGAAGGGAAACAATTGCTGAGGTATGTGGACTGAGTCAGAGAGTGGAACTCAGGTGAATTTTACAATTCTGTACTAGAGAAGCTGGAACTGCTCCCTTGCAAGAGAGACCATCAGATCTATTGGAGGAGTTTAAATTATAAAGGGGCAAGGCAAAGCAGTTTGCAGGGTCCACACAAAGGCACAGGTTTAATGTGATTGGCAGAAGAAGCAGAGAGACAAAGAGAAACTCAGCATGTGGCTGAGATCTGGAATGCACCTACTGAAAGGAAGCCAGATGCAGTTTCAATACTAACTTCTGTGAGAAAGTTGCAATCCTCAGAAAATGCAGAAAACCTACAGGGTCATGGGGAAACAGCAGGGGGTTGGGCCTAATTGCATGACCTTTTTCAAAGGAACAACACAGGCCCCATGGAGACAAGGTCTGCACCTCCCTGACACAGCTGAAAATGTGTTGCTGGAAAAGCGCATCAGGTCAGGCAGCATCCAGGGAACAGGAGAATCGACGTTTTGGGCATAAGCCCTTCTTCAAGAAGGGCTTCCTGAGAAGGGCTGATGCCCGAAACGTCGATTCTCCTGTTCCTTGGATGCTGCCTGACCTGCTGCGCTTTTCCAGCAACACATTTTCAGCTCTGATCTCCAGCATCTGCAGTCCTCGCTTTCATCTCCCTGACACAATATGGCACACCCAGAACTCCACCTCATCTCAGAAGAGCAGAGTAGATACAATTATTTCATGGGTTTATGGGCATCACTGGCTGGCAGTTAGCATTATTGGCCATCCCTAGTTGCCCTTGAGATGGTGTCTTTTTGAACCAGTGGGTTGATGTATAATGCCCTTAGAGAGGGAATTCCAGGATTTTGACCCAGCAACAGAGAAGTAATGGCCAAGCCAGGATGGTGAGTGGCTTGGAGGGAGCTCCACCCCTACCGTATGCTCAGGATGTGGATGTCACAGGAAGGCAGGTACAGATGGGAGCTTCGTCTCTGGTGCACTCTGGCCACATACTGAATGGGATAAGCGCAGACAGGTCAATAATTACTGAAGCGCTGAAAACAAAGGAATTTTGCTAACACTGGTCACACATACATGACACTTGACATGCACAGCCACAATATATACCCACATCACACACACACTTCCATTGGTGGTGTAGTGGTAATGTCACTGGGTTGGTAATCGTCCAGTCTGGGCTACTATACTGGGGGCCGAGAGTTCGAATCCACTGTGGCAGAAGGTGATGTTTGAAATCAGTAAAAAATCTTGAATAAAAAGTTAGCCAAATGGTGCTCATGTAACCTCTGTCGATTGTCATAAACACCCACCTGGCTCTCTCGTTCCTTTAGGAAACTTGCCGTCCTTATGCCATCTGGTCTACAATGTGAACCCACATGTGGTTGACTCCAAAGTGTAGTCTGAAATGGCTCTCGCAAGCCATTCAGTTCAGGGAATGGGCAATAAATGCCAGGTTTGCTATTGATACCCATAACCCACGAAAAAAAAACCCTTTTCCCCGAAACACTGCCTACTCTCAGACTGCATGACAGATATACAAACACGACACAAACGTATACGATCCACAAATACACACCTGAGAAAGGCAATGGCCTAGTGGCATCATCACTAGTTTATTACTTCAGAGACCTAGATAATATTCTGGGGACCTGGGGTTCAAATCCTGCTCACGGTGGAATTTGAATTCAATAAAACTCTGGAATTAAGAGTACCCTAATGACCCCACAGCAACCTGGCTGACTCTTAACTGTGCTCGAGGCAATTAGGGATGGGAAATAAATGCCGTGACGCCCTTATTCTGTGCATGAATAATTTAAAAAACACCCCAAACACATTGTAGAGAAGCACTGGATACCTCCTTGCATAGTCCATTGTACTAACATCTGGGGTAGTAACTGAAATAACACCACAGAGGCCGGTATTCTGTTACCAAGTCACTCTTTATTGACATTTGGAGAGGCCTTGACACTGACCTAGCTTCATCAGTGCCAGCACTGAATGAACAGGATGTCCGACCCTCCTGTTTATTTTTTTTTCAGAACCTTTGACCCTCCTGTTTATATCTGTCATCCAGGGCTCCTTGATTGGACCACATTAACAGCCCCATATTCTGTGAGGTCCACCTGGCTGACCTTATTGCAATCACTACACTGTACCAAAACTAGGGGAACTATCTGGCAGACAAGTTAAGCAACTTTCTGAGAGTCACATGGAATCATATCTTACAGACAATGCAGAATATAACATTGAACATTCCAGCACAGTACAGGCCCTTCTGCCCTCAATGTTGTGCTGACCTGTTGGAACCAATCTGAAGCTGGTCTAACCTGCACTATTCCATTTCATCCATATGTTTATCCAATGACCATTTTAAAAAATGCCCTTAAAGTTGGTGAGTCAACCACTGTTGCAGGCAGCATGTTCCACGCCCCTACTAATCTTGGAGTAAATAAACTATCTCTGACATTTGTCCTATATCTATCACCCCTCAATTTAAAGCTATGTCCCCTCATGCTAGCCATCACCATCCAAGGAAAAAGGCTCTCCCTGTCGACCCTATCTAACACTCTGATTATCTTATATGTCTCAATTAAGTCATCTCTCAACTTTCTCTCTAACAAAAACAGCCTCAAGTCCCTCAGCCTTTCCTCATAAGGCATTCCATCCATACCAGGCAACATCCTAGTAAATCTCTTCTGAATCCTTTCCAAAGTTTCCATTTCCTTCCTATAATGCTGTGACCAGAACTGTACGGAATACTCCAAAATGTGGCCACAGTATGGTCTCATGGTTCCGAAACTCAATCCCTCTTCCAATAAAACCTAACACACCACGTACCTTCTTAACAACCCTGTCAACCTGGGTGGCAACTTTCAGGGATCTGTGTACCTGGACACCGAGATCTCTGCTCATCTACACTACCAAGAATCTTACCATTAGCCCAGTACTCTGCATTCCTGTTACTTCTTCTGAAGTGAACTACCTCACACATTTCCGCATTAAACTCCATTTGCCACCTCTCAGCCCAGCTCTGCAGCTTATCTATGTCCCTCTGTAATTTGCAACATCCTTCAGCACTATCCACAACTCCATGCCAGACCCCGTGCACAGGCACGCCACGCCTGACTCCGCGCACACAGGCACGCCACGCCCGACTCCGCGCACAAACACTCTATGCCAGACCCCGCGCGCAGACACTTCATGCCTGAACCGGCGCACAGACACTCCATGTGCACACATACACACCCACACTTATATATCCATACCCAACACTCAATGCACGATGCACAGGAAGGCACTGTTCTCTACCATTCCTACCTTTCTCAATGTCTTTGTATAGCTGGTCTATGAAAGCATCCAGCTCTTCCCTCACCTGTGCAGGAAGCTGGAGTGCATCACAGCCATGGACCCACTGACTCAAGGAGCTGTCAGAAAATCAAACACATAATCAACTCATCTGTAGGCACACAAGGTAGCCATTCAGCCCCTCAAATCCATTATATAAGAAAACACAAGGTGGTCATTCAGCTGCTTGTATCTGCTCCTTATTTGACTGGATTGATGCTGCTATGTATAGTCTCTCCACCCACTGCCTTGATTGCATTACCCGAGCATCCTCATTGAGGATCATATATAACCGACTCAATTGGCACACAGCCACAACTTGTTATTTGTCTCGAACTGGTACTGCCCATTGTGTGAAGGTGTGCTTGCTAACAGCACCCCAAGACAGGCCAGATAAGAAGGCAAACTTCTGTCACATTGTTGGGGACTTCAGCTATCCCCTGCTCTTCTCCCCTCCCTCCCCCACCCACCAGCAGAGACACTTTTCAGCTTTATCATTCCTCTGAACTACCTTAATCCGAATGCCCCCGAATGTGTTAAACAGACGATATGGGACTGGAGTTACTTCTAGGCCAGTGATGAAGCAGAGCTGTGACTAAACCCAAGCCTCTCTCTTTCCATTCAATCTCATGTCGGCCTGGGATTTGAACTCTCAATCTGCACAACTCAAGGTTGTGGTTTTTAGTTCCAAACACGAGCCCACAAAGCAGGCTGACACACCGGTGGAGTGTGGAGAGAGTGCAGCACTGTCAGAGGAGCTACCTTCCAGAGAAGGCATTCAACAAAGGCCTGGTCTACCCTCACGAGTAGATACAAATGATCGGTGTCACCACTTGGAAGAAAGACAGAGGAGTATTCCTCAATGTCTTCAGACAATCTTTACCAGGAAGACAAAAAAAAAATGTGGTTATTATCAGAATGGTGTGGAAGCACAAATTGATTATCATGTTTTCAAGTTACGTCTGTAAATGTACTTTAAAAAATACTTCATTTGTTGCAAAGTTTTATTCACGTTTGGCGTAACTGCCAGGACCTGGGTTTGCTTCCTATCCCAGAGAAGCAGATATCAGAGGTCGAGAATGGTGTCATACAAATGCACTTCTTTAGCTGAACCAACTGAGCAAGGCAATGTTCCACGAATCGCGAGTGGTCTCAGCTGGGAGAGGTTTCAGGAAGGGGTGGTCAGTCGGGCTTCATTCAGGCCGGATTGCCATCGACTGCACTGATGGATCTGGCCTGTGATGTCACTGCAAATAGTCAGACAAGCCCCATCATTGGGGTCTCGCCTCACAACATCTGACTGACTCCAGTGAGTGTGGAGCCAATGATCAGGGTGATCGGGGGAAAGAAGCTTCCCCCCCCCCACACAGAGGATAAATAGATGCCCAGCCGCACAGGGACGCCACCCACCTGGTCCCGATGCCTTGCCCATTGGTTCCAACCAACGCGAAGAGTGAGCGGAATCCCTCAGGAGTGAACCACTGCGAGAATGAGGGGGCGGGGGGGGGAAGGAATGAAAGGAGAGGCACATGAAGGGGAGAGCGGTAGGAGGGAGAGTGGAGAGGAATGAGAGTTGGG
>NC_057710.1:3714224-3723661 GCF_004010195.1 Chiloscyllium plagiosum
GGAGGGGGCAAGAGAGAGAGAGAGCGAGAGAGAGAGAGCAGACAGAGAAAGGATTAAAATCCATTGTCAGGGAAAATCCACAAGATTGATTATTGAGTTATCCAGTTCAGCAATTGTGTTAACCCAGTTAGTTCACCGAGTTTACCTGGTTAGGTCACATCCAAGACTCACATGACAATTACTGGTTAGTTGAGGATGCTGTGTTAAACTGGCTTGGTTACTAAGCTAACGTGATGAGATTATTGAGTTTGCTGTGCTCAGTTGTTAGGTTAGGTTAGTAAAACCATCCAGTTGCTAATCCAGTCAGGTTGTTATCTGGTAGCTTACCTGGTTGAGGGTGTCCTCGTAGAGAGCTTTGGTGAAGAGCTGCCGTAATGTTTCCAACTGACCCTGAAAGAAAGCAGCAGAGATATGAAGCAGCCAGTAAGAGAAGTTGAAGAAGTGTCACAGTGGCTCAGTGGTTAGCACTGCTGCCTCACAGGGCTGGGGACACGGGCTCAATTCCACCTTTGGAGTTTGTACATTCTCTCCGTGTCTGCGTGGTTTTCCTCCAGGTGCTCTGGTTTCCTTCCACAGACCAAAGATGTGCAGGTCAGGTGGGTTAGAGTGGGAAATGTAGGGTTACAGGGATAGGGTAGGAGGGTGGGTCTGGACAGGATGCTCTTCGGACTCAATGGGCCGAATGGACTGCTTCCACAGGGATCTTAAAAACAAAAATAAAACTGAAAATGTAAAAGCTTCTGACAGTGAAAGGCCATCTGGTTAATTAATATTCTTTCGGAAGGAAATTTGCGACCAGTACTTGCTCGGGCCTACATTTGACTCCAAACCTACACCTCAGGTACCTAACTCTTTTAATTCTTTCATGGAACGTGGACGTCATTGGCCAGGTCAGCATTTGTTATCCTTCCCAGTTGTCCTTCAACTGAAAGGCTTGCCAGAACCATTTCAGAGGGCAGTTAAGAGTCAATCACATTGCTGTGGGTCTGGAGTCACATGTAGGTCAGACGAGGTAAGGAAGACAGTTTCCTTCCCTGAAGGACATTAGTGAACTCGCTTTTTACAACAACCAATGTTGGCTGCCATGGCCACCTTCACTGAGAATAGTTTTCAATCCGAGATTTTATTAATTGAATTTAAATTCTGCCAGCTGCCATGGTGAGATTTGAACTCATGACCCCACAATATTCACCCAGGAGAATGATGGCCTGGTGGATATTAATTCAGAAAGTTGGCTAATGATCTGGGGACCCGAGTTCGATTCCCACCAAGGCAGATGGTGAAATTCAAAGTCAATTTAAAAATAAATTCTGGAATTAAAAATCTACTGATGACCATGAAACCATTTGCTGATTGTCAGAAAAACCCACTAGTTCAGTAATGCCCTTCAGGGAAGGAAATCTGTTATCCCCACCTACATGCACCACCAGACCCACAGCAATGTGGCTGACTTTTAACGGCCCTCTGCAATGACCTAGCAAGCCACTCAGTTCAAGGGCAGCTAAAGATGGACAATAAATGCTGGCCGGCCAGACACATCCATGCCCCGCGAGTGAATAAGTAAAGAAAGTGCGGTGGCACTACCATTGCACCACCAAAATGCTGCTTCCCCCTTCTTGCAAAGTGCTCCATTGAGAAAACCAGTGCAATGGCTGTCGGAGGACAACCATCATTACCTTCTCAGGGACAACGGGTAATCGGCCACAAACTGACAGCATTTCCCACAATTCGAGGAGGAATGGAAGTGGGTGCCATGGATAACAGCAGCAGCAGCTACAAATCCAACAGCACCCAGTTAGTCGGATTGTTTACTGACTCCTTCATGACCTTGTTTAGTTAGAAGTCCCTCACCGACCGTGTGGGTCAGGTTATTTTCCGGAACACGCCACCGTAACACGGAGAAGACACTCAGGCCAATGGAAACTCCCACCTGGAATTTGTCGCCAATCAGTTTGTGAACGATCTCCTCCTCTTCATTGGCTGTTCGGCTGCAAAACTGAGAGAAAAGCTTCACCCAGCGTGCCTTGTCTTTAGCCTTTGAACAGAAAGAGGGACAGAAATGAGGACGTTAAAGTGAACCCTGCACATTTTCAAACACCAGGGCACTGGTTAGCAACCTCTCACCAATCATGGACCCATCCCCATGCAGTTCTTAAAAAAGGTGACAGAAACTGGGAAATCTAGAGAAATTATTATCACTCACAGAGCACGAGTTACACTAACGTAAAACAGCTTCGTAATATTTAGTGCAAAAGACAAATCTCGTTAAGAACTTTGAAATTCCAAAGACCAGGGTCCATCTGGCTCACTTTATACCATCCTCACAGTCACATGCTACAACTATAATCAGGCTGAATATTGCTGAGAAACAAAACAATTCTCCAAGCTTTCCTCTCTCGCTCATTAGGACACACACAAGAATGCCAAACTTCAACCCAAACAGAAGCTGATTGGTTGGCAAGCAGCATCTGACTGGCCATGGAGAAAACAACCAGCTCCCCATGTGCCGGGTAACTAAAAGAATCACTAGCGAGTTTTGATATGATTTGTAGCTCAGGTTGAGGTTCTGGATGCAGGTTTGCTCGGTGAGCTGGAAGGTTCATTTTCAGACATTTTGTCACCATACTAGGTAACATCGTCAGTGAGGCTCCGGATGAAGCACTGCTGGTGTTTCCTGCTTTCTCTTTATATGTTTGGGTTTCCTTGGGTTGGTGGTGTCATTTCCTGTAGTGACATCACTTCCTATGGTGATGTCATTTCCGGTTCTTTTTCTCAGGGTGCGCTAAACTGGATCCAAATCAAAGAATCGCTATCTCTGACCTCAAACAGAATCAACTTGCCAACCAATCAGCAGCCTGTCCTTCCATAGTGTAAATTATTTGAAATTTGGCATTCTTGCCTTCTGTCCTGATGAGAGCAGGTGAACATGCCTCTCTTATCTGCAACATTCAGGTTCTGCATTACCAAGGGACTGTCTACACAGGTGATACTGATTAATTACAGCAATCGATCTCCATTGATGAGTTGACAACAAACCCAGTCATGAGGTGTGCAAAACCCTCAGTGATGGAGAGAGTTGGGGCTCAAAGCCCAAAGTTACTTGCACTCCCAACATGTCACACTCACCCCGTCACTACTGACGAATCGCATTCCTAAATGTTGCATTCTGAAAGAAATGTATCCAATTCTCACATGAATGAATCAGTACTATCAGGTTCCACAACCTCCCCTACATTGGGGTGGCATGGTGGCTCAGTGGTTAGCACTGCTGCCTCACAGCACCAGGGACCCGGGTTCAATTCCCACTCGGGCAGCTGTCTGTGTGGAGTTTGCACATTCTCCCTGTGTCTGTGTGGGTTTCCTCCGGGTGCTCCGGTTTCCTCCCACAATCCAAAGATGTGCAGGTTAGGTGAATTGACCATGTAAAATTGCCCGTAGTGTTAGGTGCAGGTATAAATGTATGGGTGGGTTGCTCTTCAGAGGGTGGTGCGGACTTGTTGGGCTGAAGGGCCTGTTTCCACACTGTAGGGAATCTAAGAAACCTGCCTTATACAATGCTCATAAAAAGAACACTATTTCAAAATACAGGCAGTTGTTAAACAGAAAAACTGACATCTGTTACACTGTCCATTGATCTCTCTGCCTGTCTGCTTTTCTTCACTACACACGATGAAGCGGCAGCACTCTGAAAGCTTATGATTTCGTTGTGGTTCTGTTCGCCGAGCTGGAAATTTTTGTTGCAAACGTTTCGTCCCCTGTCTAGGTGACATCCTCAGTGCTTGGGAGCCTCCTGTGAAGCGCTTCTGTGGTGTTTCCTCCGGCATTTATAGTGGCCTGTCCCTGCCGCTTCACAGAAGCGCTTCACAGGAGGCTCCCAAGCACTGAGGATGTCACCTAGACAGGGGACAAAACGTTTGCAACAAAAATTTCCAGCTCGGCGAACAGAACCAAAACAATGAGCACCCGAGCTACAAATCTTCACCCAAACTTTGAGCTTATGATTTCATTTAAACCTGTGTTATGAACCTTTAGGAGAGTTGAAAAGTTAGCAGAACTACCTGACTCAGCAAAAGTGTTCTGAACAAGGTAACGATGTAACACTTGGTCGAACAACTAGCTAAGAGCAGTGTTGCCAGGATAAAAAAAACAAATTCAAATTCAGCCAATCAGTTTAAATTATGCCCCAAGATACCAAACTCCAATCAAGTTTGAATTTGGTATTTTGACAATATTAAAACCAATGAAGCGATCTGATGTTTTGGGGTATAGAGATCAGACATTTTGAACAGTTAGCCAGAGTGGCAAAGAGAACTCCAAAAGACCAACAGATGTAGGCTGCGAGTAAGAACATTCTGAGAGGTATCTGTCTGGAGAAGGAGTTTGCACAGAGAGAAACATAGACACCGGCCTGGAGAGAAAATCTACAGAGGAACATACAATGAGAAGATTCGACAGCTGGCTGGTTTTGAAATTTGATTTTTTTTGTAAATCCTAATGGGAGTTTTATCGGACTGGTAGAGGGGAAGGTAAAAGATAGGTTCAGAGAAAGGAGTTGTAAATGGTTGTTAGTTAATTATTCTCTGTTAGACTTAAAAATATAAAGTTGTTCATTTTTACTTTAAATAGTGACTTTTGGGACAGTTCTTTGCCTCTCAAACTTTCACAGATTCCAATGGGGGTTGCAATTTAATGGAACATCTAAATGAAAGATAGCACATCTGGAAGTGCAGCACTCCCTCTGTATGCATAGGGAGCCAAGATCAGAGTGGTGCTGGAAAGCACAGCAGGTCAGGCAGCATCCAAGCAGGAAAATCGACGTTTGTCAATTTTCCTGCTCCTCGGATGCTGCCTGATCTGCTGTGCTTTTCCAGCACCACGCTAATCTTGATTCTGATCTCCAGCATCTGCAGTACTCACTTTTGCCTATGTATGGGGAGAGTCCTGGATGATGGACTCAGTTCTCTGGACTGGGACTTCGACATTTTGATCGAAGAGGTGATATTTACCCACAGCCATGCCTGTGGGTTCTATTTTTAACATTAAAGGGGTTATATAAATGCAAATTGTTACCATTGCTGAGGTCAGCTGACCCAGGATAACCAAACTGAATTAACACCACTTTCTACATCTCAGTGAGTGAAAAGAAACCTATCATTCATCAGTTCAGGTACAACAAGACATACCTTACAGAGCCTGGCAATCTCTAGTTACCTGTTTCACCATGGCAACCATCCTAACCATCAGCATAATGCTGGCTGTTTCTGGAGGGTAGTGCATGTTCCTGTAACAAACAAAATAAATTTTATTACCACTCAATGACCCATAACCCTGCACATGGAGTGGCAAACCCATATCTGAGCATGAGAGTTATTTGACCCGGATATGGTTCAGTCACCATTTTAAAATCAACTATTTTTACAAGCTTATTACAAATTCCAATGTGTAGATTGGTCGTACAAACTGTCTGTATAAACTTGTCACGCTGTAATCACACCCTTCTGCAGCTTGTCTCACTGCAGTGCCTCCAATGTCCAGCACTGGACTTGATGGGCGGAGTGGTCTGTTTCTCTGTCATAATCGCTCTGTAGCTCTGAACTGCTTGAAATCTCTCAGCAGAACCTCCTTTCCAATCATATCAATTCTGTTCGGGCCAATGTGGATAAAGCCAACTGGACCCCTCTCCACCCTCTTGAAGTTCTTCCCCAGCCACAAGGAGATGTCCTTAACCTTGGCACTGGGCAGGTAACATGGCCTTCAGGACTCATGCTCATGGCTGTAGAGAACAGTATCTACCTCCCTAAATCTACTGTCCCTTACTGCCACTACATTCCTATTTCTCCTTCCCAGTTGAATGGCTCCCCGTACCAAAATGCCGCGGTCACTTTGTGCATCCTCCCTGTAGTCACCATTCACATTCAAACAGCTTCCAAGAACCCCTTAACTGCTGGACAATTACAGAAACTGAGGCTCTTTGGCTGTTGCCCCGTACCTGTCTCACCTACAATCATACCTTCCTGTACTTGATCACAGATGTTTAAGGGGTGTAACCACCTCCTGAAGCAATGTGTCCAGGTAGCTTTCCCCTCCTTGACGTGGCGCAATGTCTGTATCTTAGACCTGAGATCCAAAACTCGGATCCAAAGTTGATTGACCTGCGACGCTTGCTTCAGGTGTGATCACTGTAGTTTACCTTGGCATCCAGCAGCACCCACAAGCTGCAGCTGCAACACATCATCTAACCTGTTATCTCCATTGTTAGTAATTAAAATCACTTCAGTATCCCTACTACTTTATTCTACTACTTCCCTTTCTATAATTCGAATTAATCTTGTACCTAACAGGTTATTTTCCAAACAAAAGGGCCGGAGACATAAACATAGGTGTTACTTTCACTTTTAATGACTAGAAATACTCATCCATCACCTGCTTTGTGGAAGCAGAAAGCAACTATCATCCCTGGATGACTCAACAGTAACACTGTTATGATCGGACTCTATTCCATCTGAAACTCTTTGCACAACTTCGAATTGCTGCTAGAACAATGTTCTATTAATTATCATTCTTTTAATACACTGTAATTTGTACACCACTGTGCCTATTGTCTTGAAGTGTCAGGAATTACTTTACTGTCTTGGGCGTCTCGCACTTGGTTTATGCGCTTTGTGCTGCCCTGCGTATGATGGTGTAGTTTTGTGCTCTTTGTTAGCACCTTGGTCCTGGAGGAACACTTCTCGTTTTTACTGTATCAGCTGTATACAGTAGAAAAGACAAATAAAGCAACTCTTGACTTGACCATTCTGCTGCTGTCACCCTATTACACGCAGAAACATGAGCAGGATCACAATCCAACTCCAACTCTGGCTTTTTTTTCATTGACAGGATGTGGGCATCACTGGCTAGGCCCAGCATTTATTGTCCATCCCGAATTGCCCAGAGGGCAGCTAAGAGTCAACCACACTGGTGTGAGTCTGGAGTCACATTTGGCCAGACCAGGTAAGGATGGCAGTTTCCTTCCCTAAAGGACATTAGTGAGTCAGATGGGTTTTTCTAACAATCAACAATGTTTCTGGGCCAATATTAGATTCCAGATTTTAAACTGAATCCAAATTCCATGATATGCCCAGGTGGGATTCAAACCCGAATTCCCAGGTCATTTCCAGGGTTTCTGTCATAATTGTCTAGTGATAATACCATTCGGCCATGAGTAACATCCACTAACATAGACACCTGAGGAGCAGACTCCCTCACCAACTAGAGTCATAGAGATGTACAGCATGGAAAAGACCCTTCAGTCCAACCCGTCCATGCCGACCAGATATCCCAACCCAATCTAGTCCCACCTACCAGCAACCGGCCCATATCCCTCCAAACCCTTCCTATTCATATACCCAACCAAATGCCTCTTAAATGTTGCAATCGTACCAGCCTCCACCACATCCTCTGGCAGCTCATTCCATACATGTACCACCCTCTGCGTGAAAAGGTTGCCCCTTAGGTCTCTTTTATATTTTTCCCCTCTCACCCTAAACCCTTTAGTTCTGGACTCTCCGACCCCAGGGAAAAGACTTTGTCTATTTACCCTATCCATGCCCCTCATAATTTTGTAAACCTCTATAAGCTCACCCCTCAGCCTCTGACGCTCCAGGGAAAACAGCCCCAGCTTGTTTAGCCTTTCCCTATAGCTCAAATCCTCCAACCCTGGCAACATCCTTGTAAATGTTTTCTGAACCCTTTCAAGTTTCACAACATCTTTCCGATAGGAAGGAGACCAGAATTCCAACAGTGGCCTAACCAACTAGCTCAATGGGTTTTAAATATTGCCCTTCAGGAAGGACACAGAGGCCTGAGAGTGAGACAACAGCAACTTCACCTGAATACATCCCCAGCAACACAAGTTCAATTCATCCAGGACAAAGTAGACCACATAACAAGCATTCTATCCAGCATTTGAAATGTCCACTCACTCCAACACTGAAGCTCAGTAGCAGCAGTGTTTACTATCTACAAGGTGCCCTGCAGAAATTCACCAAAGATCCTCAGACAGCACCTTCCAAACCCCCGACCAATCTAGAAGGACAAGGGCAGCAGGTACATGGGAACACCACCAACGGTAACGTCTCCTCCAAGCCACTCGCCATCCCGACTTGGAAATAAATCGCCATTCCTTCACTATCGCTGGGTCAAAATCCTGGAATTCCCTCCCTAAGGGCATTGTGGGTCAACCCAGAGCACATGGACTACAGCGGTTCAAGAAGGCAGCTCACCATGAACACTGATGCCTGTTGTGAACCTGCTTAATGACTGAGCTTTCATCGTCCTCTGGGGAGGAGAATTCTAAAGATTCATTGCCATCCAAGTGAAGGAATTACCCCAATCTCAGTCTTCAAAGGCCTACCCCTTATTCTGCATTACAAGGTGGCAGCGGAGTAGGCCGCTCAAGCTGGAACCCATTCGCTCCACCCACTCTTCTTCTTTCTCTTCTTTTTTTCTTACGCCTCATATTTTTTCCCTTCTTTTTTAGCTTTGACTCCCGGCCACCAACAACAACACTGACCTCCCGTGAGGAGGGACGATCCTCAGTCTCTGGCGAGTAATGACTCCCGGCCTGGTGCAGTGGCCTCCAGGCAGAGTGCCGCATGGTGGGCGGCCTCATGGCATGGCACATCGTCGGCACGAGGTGGAGCCAGGGTCTAGTGGGGACTGGAAGCTAAATGGCAGTGTAGTCTGTTGTACTGAACTCTTTCCTGTCATGCTGAATGCTTTCTTTATGTATTGGCTAAAATCTTGGAACTAAAGAAGCTGTGCCGAGGTACTTTTGTATCTAAGTCAGCGCTGGAACTGGTAACTTATAAACGTGTCCCTACACTCATTAAGTATATATGACAATAAAGGCTGTTCTAGTCTATTCTATCCTGAGATGTTACTGATTCTAGACTCAACAGCCAGTGGAAGTATTCTATCTGTATCCACCCTGTCATGCTTGTCGGGAAAGCTGTAAGTTGGAATACGTTCAGGCAAAATTTCACTCACCGCCACGCTTCCTGCAGCTGATTCAGGGGGTGCTGAGGGTCATCTTTTGAGGGGCCAAGACACAGGACCTGGTGGTACTGCTTCATTGCAGCCTGGCGGCACTCAGTACTGCAGTACAGCTCCTGGAGAGAAAGAGAGCATGATTACAGGGGCATTCTGCACTGTCTCTGATCATCCCCCACTGTCAGAGGGTCCGCACTGTCTGTGATCATCCCCCACTGTCAGAGGGTCCGCACTGTCTGTGATCATCCCCCACTGTCAGAGGGTCCGCACTGTCTGTGATCATCCCCCACTGTCAGAGGGTCCGCACTGTCTGTGATCATCCCCCACTGTCCCTGATCATCCCCCACTGTCAGAGGATCCGCACTGTCTGTGATCATCCCCCACTGTCCCTGAGCATCCCCCAC
>NC_057710.1:3724345-3734387 GCF_004010195.1 Chiloscyllium plagiosum
TGATCATCCCGCACTGTCCCTGGTCATTCCGCACTGTCCCTAGTCATCCCCCATTGTTAGAGGGTCCGCACTGTCCCTGATCATCCCCCATTGTTAGAGGGTCCACACTGTCCCTGATCATCCCGCATTGTTAGAGGGTCCACAATGTCCGTGATCATCCCGCACTGTCCCTGGTCATCCCGCACTGTCCCTGGTCATCCCCCATTGTTAGAGGGTCCGCACTGTCCCTGATCATCCCGCACTGTTAGAGGGTCCGTACTGTCCCTGATCGTCCTGCACTGTCCCTGATCATCCCCAATTGTTAGAGGGTCCACACTGTCCCTGATCATCCCCCATTGTTAGAGGGTCCACACTGTCCCTGATCCTCCCTCATTTTTAGAGGGTCCGCACTGTCCCTGATCATCCCCCACTGTTAGAGGGTCCACACTGTCCCTGATCATTCCCCCTTGTTAGAGGGTCCGCACTGTCACTGATCATCCCCCCTTGTTAGAGGGTCCGCACTGTCCCTGATCATCCCGCACTGTCCCTGGTCCTTCCGCACTGTCCCTAGTCATCCCCCATTGTTAGAGGGTCCGCACTGTCCCTGATCATCCCCCATTGTTAGAGGGTCCACACTGTCCCTGATCATCCCCAATTGTTAGAAGGTCCACACTGTCCCTGATCATCCCCCATTGTTAGAGGGTCCACACTGTCCCTGATCATCCCCCATTGTTAGAGGGTCTGCACTGTCACTGATCATCCCGCACTGTCCCTGATCATCCCGCACTGTCCCTGATCATCCCGCACAGTCCCTGATCATCCCGCACAGTCCCTGATCATCCCGCACAGTCCCTGATCATCCCGCACTGTTAGAGGGTCCACACTGTCCCTGATCATCCCCCATTGTTAGAGGATCCGCACTGTCCCTGATCATCCCGCACTGTCCCTGATCATCCCGCACTGTCCCTGATTATCCCCAATTGTTAGAGGGTCCACACTGTCCCTGATCATCCCGCACTGTTAGAGGGTCCGCACTGTCCCTAATCATCCCGCACTGTCCCTGATCATCCCGCACTGTTAGAGAGTCCACACTGTCCCTGATCATCCCGCACTGTCACTGATCATCCCGCACTGTTAGAGGGTCCACACTGTCCCTGATCATCCCGCACTGTCCCTAATCATCCCGCACTGTCCCTGATCATCCTGCACTGTTAGAGGGACCACACTGTCCCTGATCATCCCCCATTGTTAGAGGGACCACACTGTCCCTGATCATCCCCCCTTGTTAGAGGGTCCGTACTGTCTCTGATCATCCGCCCTTGTTAGAGGGTCCGCACTGTCCCAGATCATCCTGCACTGTCCCTGATCATCCTGCACTGTTAGAGGGTCCGCACTGTCCCTGACCATCCTGCACTGTCCTTGATCATCCCCCATTGTTAGAGGGTCCGCAATGTCCCTGATCATCCCGCACTGTTAGAGGGTCCACACTGTCCCTGATCATCCCCCATTGTTAGAGGGTCCACACTGTACCTGATCATTCCCCATTGTTAGAGGGTCCGTAATGTCCCTGATCATCCCGCACTGTTAGAGGGTCCACACTGTCCCTGATCATCCCGCACTGTTAGAGGGTCCACACTGTCCCTGATCATCCCCCATTGTTAGAGGGTCCACACTGTACCTGATCATCCCCCATTGTTAGAGGGTCCGTACTGTCCCTGTCATCCCGCACTGTCCCTGATCAACCCCACTGTTAGAGGGTCCACACTGTCCCTGATCATCCCCCATTGTTAGAGGGTCCGCACTCTCCCTGATCATCCCCCATTGTTAGAGGGTCCACACTGTCCCTGATCATCCCCCATTGTTAGAGGGTCCGTACTGTCCGTGATCATCCTGCACTGTCCACGATCATCCCGCACTGTCCCTGATCATGCCGAACTGTCCCTGATCATCCTGCACTGTTCCTGATCAACCCCAATTGTTAGATGGTCCGCACTGTCCCTGATCATCCCGCACTGTCCCTGATCATCCCACATTGTCCCTGATCATCCCCCATTGTTAGAGGGTCCACACTGTCCGTGATCATCCCCCATTGCTAGAGGGTCCACACTGTCCGTGATCATCCCGCACTGTCCATGATCATCCCGCACTGTCCCTGATCATCCCTAACTGTCCCTGATCATCCTGCACTGTCCCTGATCATCCCCCACTGTTAGAGGGTCCACACTGTCCCTCATCATCCCGCACTGTTAGAGGGTCCATACTGTCCCTGATCATCCTGCACTGTCCCTGATCATTCCGCACTGTCCCTGATCATCCTGCACTGTTAGAGGGTCCACACTGTCCCTGATCATCCCGCACTGTTAGAGGGTCCATACTGTCCCTGACCATCCCGCATTGTCCCTGATCATCCCCCATTGTTAGAGGGTCCACACTGTCCCTGATCATCCCCCATTGTTAGAGGGTCCGCACTGTCCGTGATCATCCTGCACTGTCCATGATCATCCCGCACTGTCCATGATCATCCCGCACTGTCCCTGATCATGCTGAACTGTCCCTGATCATCCTGCACTGTCCCTGATCAACCCCAATTGTTAGATGGTCCACACTGTCCCTGATCATCCCGCACTGTTAGAGGGTCCGCACTGTCCGTGATCATCCTGCACTGTCCATGATCATCCCGCACTGTCCCTGATCATGCCGAACTGTCCCTGATCATCCTGCACTGTCCCTGATCAACACCAATTGTTAGATGGTCCGCACTGTCCCTGATCATCCCGCACTGTCCCTGATCATCCCACATTGTCCCTGATCATCCCCCATTGTTAGAGGGTCCACACTGTCCGTGATCATCCCCCATTGCTAGAGGGTCCACACTGTCCGTGATCAACCCGCACTGTCCATGATCATCCCGCACTGTCCCTGATCATCCCGAACTGTCCCTGATCATCCTGCACTGTCCCTGATCATCCCCCACTGTTAGAGGGTCCACACTGTCCCTGATCATCCCCCATTGTTAGAGGGTCCACACTGTCCCTCATCATCCCGCTCTGTTAGAGGGTCCACACTGTCCCTCATCATCCCGCACTGTTAGAGGGTCCATACTGTCCCTGATCATCCTGCACTGTCCCTGATCATTCCGCACTGTCCCTGATCATCCCCAATTGTTAGAGGGTCCGCACTGTCCCTGATCATCCCGCACTGTCCCTGATCATCCCCCATTGTTAGAGGGTCCACACTGTCCCTGATCATCCCGCACTGTTAGAGGATCCATACTGTCCCTGATCATCCTGCACTATCCCTGATCATCCCGCACTGTCCCTGATCATCCCCCACTGTTAGAGGGTCCACACTGTCCCTGATCATCCCCCATTGTTGGAGGGTCCACACTGTCCCTGATCATCCCGCACTGTCCCTGATCATCTCCATTGTTAGAGGGTCCACACTGTCCCTGATCATCCCCCATTGTTAGAGGGTCCATACTGTCCCTGATCATCCTGCACTGTCCCTGATCATCCCGCACTGTTAGAGGGTCCACACTGTCCCTGATCATCCCCCATTGTTAGAGGGTCCACGTTGTCCCTGATCATCCCCCATTGTTAGAGGGTCCACACTGTACCTGATCATCCCCCATTGTTAGAGGGTCCACACTGTCCCTGATCATCCCCCATTGTTAGAGGTTCCACACTGTCCCTGATCATCCCCAATTGTTAGAGGGTCCACACTGTCCCTGATCATCCTGCACTGTCCCTAATCATCCCGCACTGTCCCTGATCATCCCCAATTGTTCGAGGGACCGCACTGTCCCTGATCATCCCGCACTGTCCCTGATCATCCCGCACTGTTAGAGGGTCCACACTGTACCTGATCATCCCCCATTGTTAGAGGGTCCACACTGTCCCTGATCATCCCCCACTGTTAGAGGGTCCGCACTGTCCCTAATCATCCCGCACTGTCCCTGATCATCCCGCACTGTTGGAGGGTCCACACTGTCCCTGATCATCCCCCATTGTTAGAGGGTCCACACTGTCCCTGATCATCCTGCACTGTCCCTGATCATCCCGCACAGTTAGAGGGTCCACACTGTCCCTGATCATCCCGCACTGTTAGAGGGTCCATACTGTCCCTGATCATCCCCCATTGTTAGAGGGTCCACACTGTCCCTGATCATCCCGCACTGTCCCTGATCATCTCCCATTGTTACAGGGTCCACACTGTCCCTGATCATCCCGCACTGTCCCTGATCATCCCCAATTGTTAGAGGGTCCACACTGTCCCTGATCATCCCCCATTGTTAGAGGGTCCGCACTGTCACTGATCATCCCGCACTGTCCCTGATCATCCCGCACTGTCCCTGATCATCCCCAATTGTTAGAGGGTCCACACTGTCCCTGATCATCCTGCACTGTCCCTGATCAGCCCGCACTGTCCCTGATCAGCCCGCACTGTCCCTGATCAGCCCCGCACTGTCCCTGATCATCCCCCATTGTTAGAGGGTCCACACTGTCCCTGCTCATCCCCCACTGTTAGAGGGTCCACACTGTCCCTGATCATCCCCAATTGTTAGAGGGTCCACACTGTCCCTGATCATCCCCAATTGTTAGGCGGTCCACACTGTCCTTGATCATCCCCCATTGTAAGAGGGTCCACACTGTCCCTGATCATCCCCCATTGTTAGAGGGTCCACACTGTCCCTGATCATCCCCCATTGTTGGAGGGTCGACACTGTCCCTGATCATCCCGCACTGTCCCTGATCATCCCCCATTGTTAGAGGGTCCACACTGTCCCTGATCATCCCCCATTGTTAGAGGGTCCACACTGTCCCTGGTCATCCCGCACTGTTAGAGGGTCCATACTGTCCCTGATCATCCTGCACTGTCCCTGATTATCCCGCACTGTTAGAGGGTCCATACTGTCCCTGATCATCCCGCACTGTCCCTGATCATCCCCCACTGTTAGAGGGTCCACACTGTCCCTGATCATCCCCCATTGTTAGAGGGTCCACACTGTCCCCGATCATCCCCATTGTTAGAGGGTCCACACTGTCCCTGATCATCCCGCACTGTCCCTGATCATCTCCCACTGTTAGAGGGGCCACACTGTCCCTGATCATCCCCCATTGTTAGAGGGTCCACACTGTCCCTGATCATCCCCCATTGTTAGAGGGTCCGCACTGTCCCTGATCATCCCACACTGTTAGAGTGTCTGCACTGTCTCTGATCATCCTGCACTGTAAGAGGGTCCGCACTGTCCCTGATCATCGTGGCGGCATGGTGGCACAGTGGTTAGCACTGCTGCCTCATAGTGCCAGAAACCCGGGTTCAATTCCCGCCTCAGCAAACTGTCTGTGTGGAATTTGCACATTCTCCCCGTGTCTGCGTGGGTTTCCTCCCACAGTCCAAAAATGTGCAGGTTAGATGAATTGGCCATGCTAAATTGCCCATAGTGTTAGGAGTAGGGTAATGGGTCTGGATGGGTTGCTCTTCGGAGAGGCGGTGTGGAAATGTTGGGCCAAAGGGCCTGTTTCCACACTGTAGGTAATCTAATCTAATCTAATCTAATCCCGCACTGTTCGAGGGTCCGCCCTGTCCCTGATCACCCCCCACCGTTAGAGGGTCCGTACTGTCCCTGATCAATGCACTGACTGTTTGAGGGTCCGGACTGACTCACGATACCACCTACCACCTGTTAAACAATCCAACAACATCCTCTAGCATATCCCCCTCCACTGCTCTGTGTCACGGTAGATGTTTCAGTGGTGCACAGTCTGTAGTTGAAGTTGCAGTCCCACCTGGATATGTCAACTTGCTCACAGGCAGCTTGTCCCCCTCCCTCCATGTGATCCTTGGAGCAAATACATGTTAGTCCAAGGTGGATTCACTGAACAGAGCGTGGCCTGTGCATTGTGCCAGCAGGTCCGTTACCTTGCAGGCAGGGCAAGTATCCAGGAGCTCCTTCCGGACGCTGCACTGTTCAGGGTGCGGGAGGATCAAAGTGGGGTTTCCCGACAGTCTGCGGCTGTTCTCCTCAGCTGATTCCAGGGACCTCATACAGTAATCACAGGCTGGAGAGAAATTCAACGACATGACAGGATTGCAACCGTTTCAAATTTCCTCCTTCACTGACCTCATCAAACTCTCCCCGGACAGGGACATCACGAGGTGGGGAGCTTAAGCAGTTGTGACAACACATTGGTTGCTGATTCCTACTTGTTCGAATGCTGAAGCACCTCGAGTAACCAATTATTGTACCAGAACCAACTGCTGTATCGGGATTGCCTTTCTTGGCGAAATTTAATAAAGCAGTGGGGATTTTTAAAATTTCACTCGTGGGATGTGGGCCTTGCTGCCTGGGCCAGCGTTTATTGCTTGCCCTTAGTTGCCTTTGAGAAGTATTTGATGATAATGAGCCAGATTTTAAGTGCATAGCTCCAATCCTGGGGACCTTTAATCACAGAGTTTAGTCTGTTCATTTGACTTGCAGATGTGGAACACACTATCCCTGGTTTGCTGCCTGAGAATATTAATCCTGGAATGCTTTTGTTGGGCTGGGTTATGTGTTGCATATTATCTAAATCCTATATTTCATATTTTGTTAAGTGCGTGCACATTGTGGGAATTGAGTGTATACTGCATGCAATTACACATGAATTGAATTGCACATATATATTGCATATGCATTGGATATTACATGGAATGCTCATACAATTTGACCACAGTGCCACACAGTTCTGTCCACTGGTGTAACCAGATGCGGGGGAGTGTCTGAGAGGCAAATGCACTCGCCCAATGTGTGAACCAACGAGTGTTGCCAGTTGATGCTCTCTCTGCACCTTACCTTTGTATTTGTATAAGGCATTCCAGAGGAACTGTGCTGAAACAACTGGCTGCTCCACAAAAACGGTCTCCCCTTTCCTTATATCCGTACTGGCGAAGAGTCCTTTCCCCTTGGAAACAAAAAAGTTTAAATGGAGCAGTCCTGTCAGAAATACTGGAGACAGTTGATCTGCCCTGAAGGAGGAAGAGGGGTCTGGTGAATGCCTTAGGTATGGTTTGACAACCTAGGGGGAGGCTGCTCATCCAAAAGACCCAACACAAAACTGAATAATGAGTCCAACCACAGTCTATCTCAGTCCTCATCTTCTTACATCTCATATTATCATGACTCACTGAGGTACCGCACGGGAAATTGAGCTCCACGATTCCCAGAGCAAATGAAACTACCGAAAGAGCCAATTTATCTCTGATTTGGAGGAGCCAGTGTTGGACTAGGGTGGACAAAGTTAAAAATCACACAACACCAGGTTATAGTCCAACAGGCTTATTTGGAAGCACTAGCTTTCAGAGCGCTGCTCCTTCATCAGGGGGACCACCTGATGAAGGAGCAACGCTCCGAAAGCTAATTCTTCCACATAAATCTGTTGGACTATAACCTGGTGTTGTGTGATTTTCAATTTGTCTTTGACTGACTGATACCCAGGATGAAAACAAACCACACCAGGTTCCTTCAGTCACAATTAAAATACGTTTTTTTTTTATTGTAAAACTCTCAACTTGAACTTTACTCCTTCCAAACCCTCCCCCAACACACACACACACACACACACACATACACACACACACACATACACATACACACAGACAGACAGAGAGTAAAATACATATCATCAGTAGAGCATTTCCAAATCACAGTCACTGGACAGATTGACTAGACGATCCTTTTTCTTGCTTTGAGGTTATTTGCACAGCAATGATTATCTTTAGTTCAATGGCTGTTGGACAGGATTCAGCGTCTAACTAGTTGTTTTTGGATTTTAAAACCACTTTCTCAGCATCCCTGCTCCTTCAACAGAAAATGAGAGATAGCCAGTTTACAGAAAAAGGGGACAGCGCGATTGGGCAGCCAGCCTAACAAAGTCTCCTTGCTTTTACTCTGTTTCACTTCTCTCACTGCATTCTGTTAAACTGCAATCTGATCAATCAGAGGCATATTCCTATGCTGGGTTCTCCTGAACCTGTGGGCAACTTGTGTAAATTGAAAGCCAACCAAAACACTGTACCTGGGAAAAATTACCCTGAACACAACCGGGTGGTATTAATTTGTCTGAACAGTGTTTCCAGAAGACATGGGTTCAAGTTCCATCTGCCCCCGAGGTGCATCGTTATATATCGTAACAGTTTGATTCAGAAACAGCTCCAGATGCAGACCTGCTGAGCAGCTCCTGGGAAACCAAAGTCTTTGGGTTCCAGGAGGACTATGGTTGCAAAGTTGAGACTAAAAGGACTTGACAGAAGAGTACCACTAGCTGTGGAGCATGTGGCTTAATTTATCTCCAGACCTACACTGTCTCATACGCAGCAGTTAGAGCTTCACTTGTTTTCCCAAAGCTGTGAATTATAGAGGTTTATAAAATCAAGAGGGGCATGGACAGGGTAATTAGACAATGTCTTTTTCCAGGGTTGGAGGGGAGAGGTTTAGGGTGAGAGGGGGAGGATTTAAAAGGAACCTAAGGGCAACCTTGTCATGCAGAGAGTGATGCGTGTATGGAATGAGTTGCCAGAGGAAGTGGTGGAGGCTGGTCCAATTACAACATTTAAAAAGCATCTGGATGGGTATATGAATACGAAGGGTTTAGATGGATATGGGCCAAATGCTGGCAAATGGAACTAGATTAGTTTAGGATATCTGGTCAGCATGGAGGAGTTGGACTGTTTCCATGCTGTACATCTCTATGACTCTATAATTCATTGCATATTTTCCATTTTTTAAAAGTAGTGACCATTTCTATCGTTTATAGTCTATTGCCCATAAAGAATAAAAATGAAAAGATTTAGAACATAGAATATAGAAAAGATTTAGTCTCTCAAAACTTACAGCACTCAATGGATCAATCATTGGTGTTTTAAACTTAAATCAAAGCAACTACATGGGCATGAAGACAAGGCTGGCTAAAGTAAACTGGAAAGTTAGATTGAGGTATCAATAAGGAGAAATATACTGGCAGAAATTTAAGGGATATTTCAGAATAGCCAGTAAAGAAACATTCCAGTAAGAAAGAGAATGCACACAACCTAGGAGCAGAAGGAGGCCATTCAGCCCATCGAGTCTGTTCCACCATTCAGTGGGATTATGGCTGATGTGATAATCATCAACTCCACTTCCCTGCCTTTTCCCTATAACCCCGATTGTCTTATTGATTAAAAATCTGTCTATCTCGGTCTTGAACATACTAAGGATACAACTTTAGCAGCCCTCTGCGTGAAAGAATACCACAGATTAAGTATCCTCTGATAGAAGAAATTCCTCCTTATTTCCCTTATTCTAGGATTGTGGCCAGTGGTCCTGAATCTCCTATAAGGAAAAGCAATCTTTCAGCACCTACCTTGTCAAGTCCATGAGATATCTTATATGTTATAATAAGCTCAAACATGACCTGAATTGTGTCCCCACTCCCCTCTCTCTCTCTCTGGGTAATCATGACCCCTCATCCCCAGCTCTTGGATTCTTACTCTCCCTTCCAATTCTCTGAGGAACCCAACTCCCCTCCCACTATCTACTTCTAGGGCAGCCGTTCTCTACAAAGGGATCCCAGGTCTTCCACAACCTCCCGCCACTCCTCTCTCATTGGGGGTGGGGGTCATTGGCCCCATAACCCCCAATAACTTTCTCTGGTAGTATCCTACAGCCCTGCAACATACCTTACCCTCTCTCTGGGGACAGTCCACAACCCATCTGTAACCAATTCTCCAAATTCTCCACACATTCCCAGCCTCGCACTCTCTGGGAGGGATCCTGGATCCCACACCACACCCTCCTCACTCTGGGAAGGATTCACACCCCACCTCCACCCTCACTCTGGGAGGGATCCAGAACCCACCTTAACGGATCCTACACTCCACCCACCGCCACGCTGGGAGGAATCCCAGATCCTACAGCCCACTCCCCTCACTCTCTAGAAGGGATCCCACTCCCCACCCTTCACTCTCACTCTCCAGGAGGGATCCCACATCACACCCTCCCTCCTCAATCTCTGGGAGGAATCTCAGCCCACACACCCCCTCGCTC
>NC_057710.1:3737752-3744002 GCF_004010195.1 Chiloscyllium plagiosum
GACTCTCTGAATGAACCTCACGCTCCATTCTCTGGGAGAAGTCCCTCTGTCCGCCCCCTCCCGGCGGATCCCAGCTCCTGCTGACCCCGCTCTTACCTGGAGGACCCTGACCCTCCAGTGGGGCCTGTCCCAGGTGCAGCCCCCTCGGGGTCCGTGTCCCCGGAGCCGCCTGGCCCGGTGCTGCTCCAGGATCAGGATCAGGCCTCGGCCTCGGCCTCGGCCTCGCTTACCTTAACGTTACTGATGAACCGAACCTCGACCCGTGTCCCGGCGGCCGCGTCTCTGCAGAACGAGAAGAGCTCGCACATGGGAGCCGCCATCTTGCTGTCCTCTCAACTCTGACCCCTGACCCTCACCACCCACCGCTAGGTTCAACCAATCAGAGCAGAGCCCGCCTCAGAGGTAGGACAGACCAGAAGGTGAATGGGAAATTGTAATCATTAAAACTCCAAAATACAATCCAAATAATCATTAATACTCCTAAATATAACTCAACTAATCATTAAAACACCAAATTCTTATTAACACTCCAAAATATAAACCAAATAATAATAATTAACACTCCAACATATAACCACCCTTTTATATCTTTCCTCGCTCACCCTTATCCTATGCCCTCTGGTTCTGGATTCCCCCACATCAGGGAAAAATACCTTCTCTATTTATCCTGTACATGCCCCTCATGATTTTATAAACCTCTATCAGGTCACCCCTCAGCCTCCAACGCTTCAGGGGAAAACCCCAGCCTAAAATATAGCCAGATAATTATTAAAACTCCAAAATGTAATCCAAATAATCATTGAAACTTCAAAATATAACCTAAATAGTCATTGAAACTACAAAATGTAATCTAAGTAATCATTATGTCAATAGTCTGACGAGGGAAGGGGCCACATTGGACCTGGTACTGGGGAACGAGCCAGGCCAAGTGGTAGAAGTTGCGGTGGGGGATTTCTTTGGGAACAGTGACCACAATTCTGTAAGTTTTGAATACTCGTAGATAAAGAAGACAGTGGTCCTAAGGGAAAAGTACTAAACTGGGCCAAGGCCAATTATATCAAAATTAGGCAGGAGCTCGGAAATGTGGATTGGACACAGCTATTTGAAGGAAAGTCCACATTTGAGATGTGGGAGGCTTTCAAAGATAGGTTAAAGATAGTGCAGGATAGGCATGTCCCGTTGAAGGCTAAGGATAGGAGGGGCAAGATTCATGAACTGTGGATGACAGGAGAAATTGTACGACTAGCCAAGAGAAAAAGGGAAGCCTACATAACGTCTAGGCAGCTGAGAACAGAACAGGCCCTGGAAGAATATCGCAAGAGTAGGACAAGTCTTAAGCGAGGAATCAAGCGGGCTAAAAGGGATCATGAAATAGCTTTAGCGAGCAGAATTAAGGAAAATCCGAAAGCATTTTACCCTTGTATAAGAAGCAAGCGGGTAACTAGAGAAAGGATTGGTCCACTAAAGGATAACGAAGGATGGCTGTGTGTCGAACCTGAGAGAATGAATGATTACTTTGCATCAGTGTTCGCTGAGGAGAGGAACATGATGAATGTTGAGATTAGAGATAGAAGTTTGATTAGTCTGGATCACGTTGACATAAGTAGGAAAGATGTGTTGGGTAGGCTAGAGGTTATTAAGGTGGACAAATCCCCAGGACCGGATGGGATCTATAGGGTGATCATGTTGTCCTCCTGTACAAGAAGGGTAGTAGGGATATTCCAGATAACTACAGACCAGTGAGCCTGATGTCAGTGGTGGGAAAGATGCTGGAGAAGGTACTGAGAGATAGGATCTATTTATATTTAGAAAAGAGTGGGCTTATCAGTGTTAGGCAACACGGTTTTGTGTGGGGGAAATCGTGCTTTACCAACTTAATAGTGTTTTTCAAGGAAGTGACCAAATTGATAGATGAAGGAAGGGTTGTTGATGTCATATACATGGACTTTAGTAGGGCATTTGATAAGGTTCCCCATGGTAGACTAATGGAGAAAGTGAAGTCATATGGTGTGCAGGGTGTTCTAGCTAGGTGGATAAAGAACTGGTTGAGCAACAGGAGACAGAGAGCAATAGTTGAAGGGAGTTTCTCGAAATGGAGAAAGGTGACCAGCGGTGTACCACAGGGATCAGTGCTGGGGCCACTGTTATTTATAATATACATAAATGATCTGGAAGAGGGCACTGTTGGTATGATCAGCAAGTTTGCAGATGACACGAAGATTGGTGGAGTAGCAGAAAGCATAAGGGACTGTCACAGAATACAGGAGGAGACTGGAGAGTCGGGCGGAAAAGTGGCAGGTGATTTTCAATCCAGACAAATGTGAGGTGATGCATTTAGGCAAGTCTAATTCTACAGCGTATTATACAATGAACGGAAGAGGCTTGGGAAAAATTGATGGGGAGAGGGATCTGGGAGTGCAGGTCCATTGTACCCTGAAGGTTGCTGCACAGGTGGATAGAGTGGTCAAGAAGGCATATAGTATGCTTACCTTCATTGGACGGCGTATTGAGTATAAGAGCTGGCAAGTCATGTTAACATTGTACAAGACATTGGTTCTGCCACATTTAGAATACTGTGTACAGTCCTGGTCGCCACATTACCAAAAGGATGTGGACGCCTTGGAGAGGATGCAGAGAAGGTTTACGAGGATGTTGCCTGGTATGGAAGGTGCTAACTATGAAGAGAGGTTGAGTAGGTTAGGTTTATTTTCATTAGTAAAAAGGAGATTGAGGGGGGACCTGATTGAGGTTTACAAAATCGTGAAGGGTATAGACAGGGTGGATAGAGACAAGCTTTTTCCCAGGGTGAAGGATTCAATAACGAGAGGTCATGCTTTCAAGGTGAGAGGTGGAAAGTTTAATGGGGATACATGCAGCAAGTACTTCACACAGAGGGTGGTGGGCATTTGGAACGCGTTACCAGCACAGGTCGGAGAGGCAGGCATGGTAGATTCATTTAAGATGCATCTGAACAAATGCATGAGTAGGTGGGGAGCAGAGTGATACAGATGCTTAGGAATTGACCAACAGGTTTAGACAGGACATTTAGATCAGCTCAGGCCTGTTCCTGGGTTGTAAATTTTCTTTGTTCTTTGTTCTATTAATACTCCAACATATAACCCAAATAATCATTTAAAAAATCCAAAATATAATCCAAATAATTATTAAAACTCTAATATAACCAGATAATTATTAAAACTCCAGAATATAATACAACTAATTATCAAAACTCCAAAATATAGTCAGGTAATTACTAAAACTACAAATTATAACGAAAAAACATTAAAACTCCCAAATATAATCCAAATAATCATTAAAACTCCAAAATAGTGTGCAGGGCTATGGTGAAAAGGCAGGAGACTGACACTTGGTTAATTGAACTAGTGCAAGCATATTGGGCTAAACGGCCACCTTTTGATTAGATTACATTACACTACAGTGTGGAAACAGGCCCTTCGGCCCAACAAGTCCACACCGACCCGCCGAAGCGCAACCCACCCATACCCCTACATTTACCCCTTACCTAACACTACGGGCAATTTAGCATGGCCAATTCACCTAACCTGCACATCTTTGGACTGTGGGAGGAAACCGGAGCACCCGGAGGAAACCCACGCAGACACGGGAAGAATGTGCAAACTCCACACAGTCAGTCGCCTGAGGCGGGAATTGAACCCGGGTCTCTGGCGCTGTGAGGCAGCAGTGCTAACCACTGTGCCACCGTGCCGCCCACAAAATATAGCCAGAAAATCATTACACCTACAAAATATAACCCAAATAATCATTAAAACTACAAATAAAAACAAGGTAATTATTAAAAGTACAAAATCTAATCAAATAATCATTAAAACTACAAAATATAACTAGATAATTATTAAAACTATAAAATATAACCCAAAAAGCCATTAAAATTCCAAAATATAACCGGATAATTATTAAAACTACAAAATAAAATCTAGAGGGCATAGGGTGAGAATGAGAGGGGAAAATTTAAAAGGGACATGAGCGGGAACCTTTTTATGCAGAGGGTTGTGCGTGTCTGGAATGAGCTGCCAGAGAATGTGGTGGAGGCTGGTACAATTACAGCATTTAAAAGGCATCTGGATGGATATATGAATAGGAAGGGTTTAGAGGGATATGGGTCAAGTGGTGGCAAATGGGACAAGTTGGACGAGTTGGACTGAAGGGTCTGTTTCCATGCTGTACACTCCCCAACATCACCACTTTACAGAGATTCAAATCCAGAGAAGTGACCCCCTCGAGATAAAATCTTTTAAGTTTGACTTAACTGATTTTTCCCTGTTCCTGTCCTGTGAACTGAGAGTCATTTTACAATTACAAAACTGAGACATGAGGCTTTCTCTGCTCTGAATAACCTACGGATTTCTTAGCAAACAATCTTGGTACAAAAGTAGTACAAATTACAGTTTTCAGTTGAAGTCACCCATTCCCTCAACTGCTTGAGAAAAAAACGTGTGGGTGGCACGGTGGCACAGTGGTCAGCACTGCTGCCTCACAGCGCCAGAGACCCGGGTTCAATTCCCGCCTCAGGCGACTGACTGTGTGAAGTTTGCACGTTCTCCCCGTGTCTGCGTGGGTTTCCTCCGGGTGCTCCGGTTTCCTCCCACAGTCCAAAGATGTGCAGGTCAGTTGAACTGGCCATGCTAAATTGCCCGTAGTGTTAGGTAAGGGGTAAATGTATGGGTATGGGTGGGTTACGCTTCGGCGGGTTGGTGTGGACTTGTTGGGCCGAAGGGCCCGTTTCCACACTGTAATGTAATCTAATCAAATCTTTTCCATGGGAGAGACTATCCTTGCTTCTGACCCTATCTAGGTTCCTCTAAATTGCCCTAAAAACTTTCAACCTCTAACTTTACTCAGATAAAATCAATCCGTGAATAATCTGAACCAAACAAACAAGCTAATGGCTTTCAATCCCACTTTACCTATTGTAAACCATCACATTATAAACAATTTTCCATGAACATTTCAAGAATTCGCAAAAATCTGCTCTCTGGCACATAATGAATTAGGTCACTGTTCCAGAAAGACTACCTCACCTTTTTTTAAGATTTTTTTTACAGAAAGAATCAAGACCCAACTATTTTGAAATCCCAGCCCGAAAATGGTATTTATTATATAAATCATATATATTTCACCATGTCGTTCTTAATAATCTAATGGTAGGCACTAGAACAATAATGGCTTCTCTTTCTGTTCCCACACCATTTGTTCTGGTGTTCCCCAAGATTTATCCATTGATCATGCCTACTTCTCATCTACATGCTGTCCCTCAGCAGGATCAGCTGAAAGGCACAACTTTGCTTTCACACATTCCCTAATGGCACCCAGATCTAATTCACATTGACCTCTCTCTCGGCTCCTCCACTGTCTCTCAATTGACAGACATCGTATCCATTATCTAATGCTAACTGAGTCAAAATCTCTTCCAATTGAATTTGTAAAGGCTGCCTTTGTTATTCTACTCATTTGCAATCAACTCTAATTGGCAACTCTGAGCTTGAACAAGACAGTTCACAAAAACAGAGATTACTGGGGCAAGTCAGCATCTATGGGAGAAAGTAGAGTTAACGTTTCGAGTCAATAGAATCATAGAGATGTACAGCATGGAAACAGACCCTTTGGTCCAACCCATCCATGCCAACCAGATATCCCAACCCAATCTAGCCCCACCTGCCAGCGCCCAGCCCATATCCCTCCAAACCCTTCCTATTCATATACCCATCCAAATGCCTTTTAAATGTTGCAATTGTACCAGCCTCCACCACATCCTCTGGCAGCTCATTCCATACACGTACCACCCTTTGCATGAAAAAGTTGCCCCGTAGGTCTCTTTTATTTCATTCCCCTCTCACCCTAAACCTATGCCCTCTAGTTCTGGACTTCCCCACCCCAGGAAAAGAACTTTGTCTATTTACCCTATCCATGCCCTTCATAATTTTGTAGACCTCTATAAGGTCACCTCTCAGCCTCCGACGCTCCAGGGAAAACAGCCCCAGCCTGTTCAGCCTCTCCCTATAGCTCAAATCCTCCAACCCTGGCAACATCCTTGTAAATCTTTTCTGAACCTTTTCAAGTTTCACAACATCTTTCCGATAGGAAGGAGACCAGAATTGCACGCAATATTCCAACAGTGGCCTAACCAATGTCCTGTACAGCTGCAACATGACCTCCCAACTCCTGTACTCAATACTCTGATCAATAAAGGAAAGCATACCAGACACCTTCT